>NC_043982.1:16724721-16994721 GCF_902150065.1 Myripristis murdjan
TAGATCAGATGAAAACACAGCACACAAAATACGTTCCCAGAGTTAAAGTGCACAAAATAAAATAGGGGGGAAACCGTACGCAATATAAAAAAAAAAAAAAAAAAAAAAAAAAAAAAAAAAAAAAAATATATATATATATATATATATATATATATATATATATGTATATATATATATGCAACTGGCTTGACGCTGCTGTTGCAACTTAGTTGCTGCATTACCAAGCCTTATTTTTCTGTGCATTTTTTGCTTTTAAGTGCTTATGAGTTACAGCACTCAGGACAGCAAATACATATTTTTTTGGTTTTGTGCATGATATGGTTTACCACCTGTTCTGTTTAATGCTCCTCCAGTAGACTGAATGCTGGTACTGACCTGCTGTCGTTGGACTGTCCAGCTGTAGCGATGAGACTTGAGGATGTGATGAATGCAAAGTCGCCACAGGTCTTACTGTGGCACTGCCAGCTCTGGTGGCATGAATGAACAGAGCAGAGAAAAGAAGAAAACACAAAACAAAAGAAAAGCCAGAAGGTCAACAAAGCTGTTGAACTGTCACATTTTGATCCATGTTTTGTACCGATTAGGGATGTATGACACTAGTCAGCTACACAACTCACAGTTAGTAGTCCTGTGGTTAGTTGGCAACAGAAATACTACACATTTAAATTATTTTTGTTTTTAGTTTTAGTAATAATAAAACATTATTAGCAAACGTGTTTCTAAATTTTGTGCTAGCTGTGCAGTGGTCTACAAAACTTCTGTTGAAATGTCAGTGAAATGACCTGAAATACACATTGCTAGTATCAACTAGTTAATCCACATGCATGCAGGTGGGGCATGTGTGGGGTGGTTGAGGTGGGCTGGCAGGTTGTCCCTCACCAGGTAGGGTTTGGGGTTGGAGGACGTCTGGTTGACCTGCCAGAGACTGAGGAAACCTTCTCCATCAGCAACTCCGCACTACATAGAGGAGAAGTACACATAAATCAGAACAACTGCACCTAGTAGACAAAACTCAGGCGCTGTGATGTGTGTGTGTGTGTGTGTGTGTGTGTGTGTGTACCTTATTGCCCTGTGAATTAAAGTAAAGGCGGGTGACACGTGCATTCCCTGCTTGTCTGAAGCAGATGAGCTGCTGAGGTCTGTTCCACTCAAACATCCTCACACTACCATCCTGGGCCCCTGTCATGTCTGACACACACGTATACACACAGACAAACACACAGATAAAGAAACAGAGAAAAAAAGATAGCGAGAGAGGGAGCGAGAGCAAGATGGGGCACGGGAGAAGGTGTGAAAGGCGTAGAAATTATGTAGGAGAGAGAGGGGCAAGAGAGACAGAGAGAGAGGGGCAAGAGGGGCAGAGGATTACAATGAGTTCAAAATCCAACTGTGTATTTGGGAAAACATGGTGCTTTCAGGAGCAAAGTGTATGCACTTACAATACTGATATATGGGGTGGGATGTCATTCTCTTCACATTATTTAGATTCCTCTTCATGATCTGAAAAACATCATCAAAACATCAACTTGGGGGTCTTTGTATCAAAGCTAATTTAATTTAAGTTACTTGCAGCAGCACAAAACATGTTTTGTTGCGTTGTTTCACTACTGATGAATGACGCAGCGCTACAGGCCACAGGCAAACTGTGCACAGCAGGGACAGTGACACTGACAGAACTGACCCCCTCCAATGAGAAACCCCCTACCATAAGCCAGTGAACCTATATGACACCCTCAATCCTCGCCTGCTGTGCAGTGTCTCACGCTCAGCATTTATCATGGTGGCTGGGACATGGAGATCCATGTCTGTTTGAGTGTGACGCAGATCTGCACCTTGGGTAGCCGGCTGTAGGATCCTATCTGTGTTTATATTCACCCATCTCTGACATACAAACACACAACCAGTCTATATCAGCTTCCACAGACTCAGCAGGCCAGCTGTTTAGTCGTCACCGCTCAGTTTGTCTTGGAACTGATAAGCATTTAAAATACAAACGTGTGTAGGGCCATAGACTTGACTTGCAATCTAAGTCAATAGTCGCCTTTATGATTTTAAATTACAGAAGTGTGTGGTCGATGACAAAGCAGATTCTAAATCCTCATAACAGACCTCAGTTCCCCCTAGTGGCAAATACTAGCAACTACATCTTTATTACTAACTTTGGAAACTGCCCATCAAATTTGAACAAGGTGCAGGGTTCCTACTCTGTGTCAAATGTAAAATACCCCGACATTTCCTCTACAAAAATACAATTCCATGACATATATAAATGTAATATGATGATTCATTGCTTAACTAAAATTTGAAACACACCTCAGATTTGGAAGGCTAATTAAAGGTTTATTCTGTAGAGGAAGTGAGCATACAAGACAAAATCTATGATAATCCCATGAATTTATTAAATTCCCTTACTTCATTCGTATGGAATACTTTTTTTTTTTTTAATTCCATGACTTTACAGAAATTTAATGACCCCTGGGAACCCTGTGGGTGTGTGTTTGTCAGTGCTTGTGTTTACAATGTAAAGTCTCATACCACGCTGGCTCCCATGCTGGTCTGTCCACTGCCCAGCCATGGCATGGATGCAGAGACGGGCATCTGTGGTGGTGCAAAGGGTGCAGTGCTCGCCTGGGCAATGTTGGTGTGAGATGAACGGTGGTCTGCATCATCAGAGCTGTAAGACAAATCACACCTGTGACCTAATCTGCCAGTGTACCACCACAGGCCTGAACATGATCTTCTACAGACTTTAAAAGCAATACAACACAGCCCTGGTGCGTAATTTAAGAGCAAACAAGGTGCCATGAATCTGACCTGCGAGACTCCTTGTCGAAGTCCTCCCCTATCCAGGTATAGGGCTGGGCAGCGACCAGAGTGGACACATCCACCTCTTGGACATCATGAGTAGATGCCAACACTATTTCATTAGAGTTAGCCTGCAGAAGGAAGGAAGCCAGCATGAAAAGAGGTGAGGAGGGTGGAAGGAAGAGAACATGAAAATGACACAGAGAAGCAGGAATGATGCTGCAATACTGATATCACATTGGTAGGTCTTACCTTATTGATGGCAAAGGCCATGATTATATCAGACTCCTTGTGAATGATTTTAGCCTTGCCCCCGGGGTAGCCAAGATCGGCCTCCACCTGCAAACACCAGGGATGCAAATACACCAGGAGTCAAAACATTTTTCAGCTAGAGGACTCACTTTTTGAAAAAAAACAAAAACAAAAAAACATTTCAAAGTCAATTTCTTTTTTTAAAAGGGAATAAATATATTTTAAAAAACTGTTTAGGTTGAGTTAATGTTACTGGAAAATCATCCTTAGGGGCCCATTTGTTTCCAAAGATGAGCATTTATAAATGGGATATGCAGAATAGATGGGAAAATGTGTATTAGTAAGACTTCCAAATCGACTTCCAAATCGATATTGACACATCATGTGAACGGAGCATAAACTATACCTACATTCAGAAAGTAAGGAGTGAAAGTGTGGTAGAGAGTGACATGGAGAAGGAAAGACAGAGGCAAAAGAAACAAACTATACTGAATTAAAAATTAACAGTTTTGACTGTTGATTCAGGTTTCCCCAGTGACACCACCCTGCGCATTCAGCAAGCCTGACGCAGTGTTGACACAGTGAGCATGCATGTTAGTAGGCCTATGTGCCACATCTCTGAGGGGAGATCCTAACTGTGAGCAGGATTAATACATTTGGGTCCAGCAGGGCAGAGCCTGCTCGAAAGGAGAGGAATGACAAACACAGAGAGACGTAGTAGAGATAGGAAACAGAGGTGAGCTTATGTGAGCAGAGGTCGGAGATGTTCCAGGGACAAGTGAGATTAGATGTTAGATATAAGAGTCCAGAGTAGATTTTCTGCCAAATGAATGAAGCAGGAAGATAAATAGAGCAAGAGCAGTCACTATCAGGCCATGCAGGAGAGGAGACATCAAGAGCTGTTTCCAATACAACATGACTGCTAAAATCCTGACCTTCAAGACTTTGAGGACCATTCTAGAGATTTTGGAGGTTTGGTTCATTTCCTACGTTTTGCCCACATTTTACATTTTGCAAATCATGTGGGAGTACTTAAGATTTCACAACATATATGATTAAAAACCTTCCATTTTCAAATTTGAATTTTTGGTTGAAACACTCACTTTATGATGTTCTGCTTCTTCAGTTAACAAAGT
This sequence comes from Myripristis murdjan, assembly GCF_902150065.1. NCBI lineage: Eukaryota > Metazoa > Chordata > Actinopteri > Holocentriformes > Holocentridae > Myripristis > Myripristis murdjan. Next base: position 16,728,915 of record NC_043982.1, read on the forward strand.
GGTCATCATTTGGAAACCACAGAACTGATAATTGGCTGTATAACGCAAATGTTTTTGCCAGGAGCTGTTTTCTAGCAGAGATATCGTTTTAATATCAATATTGGCAGAAACATGAAGCATTTACATTTTGTAGGTATTGTGCTAATCATGCAAAATCACTGGTATGGTCCTTTAATCCTCTGGTATTTAACAATGGGCAAACATCTCTTTGTTTAACTCTTGATGCTCTTGTTCCTTCAAGCGTGGCTGTATAGTGACTCTTCTGGACAGACACACAGACCTGGGCTGATGACTGATACTACCTTATTGGGACTGTTAGCTCCTGCTATGCAGTTTGGGCTTACACCGTCCATTTGGTGGTCTACAGACTACACAACACACATAAAGGCAATATGGACGCACAACACACAACCACGGCACAACACAAAACACATGCACAAACACACAAAAATAAAACATGGAATGAAAAGAAAATGAAAATGGTTGACAGGATATTTGATGGCTACTTTTAGATATAAGGGAGCTGCCAATTTTCTCTGCCTCATTAACATGGAGCTACAGTCAGGTAGTGGGAGGAGGGGAGATATGATGGAGACTGTCGATACCACTATCAAGAGCAAAATAGTTGAGGATTTGAGCTCAGTAGAGATCAAAATAAACATTCTAATAATAGGATACTAACCATCTGGGACCAGAATCCCCAGGGTCTATGTTCAGTTTTGGACTGGCAGCTATAGTAGCAGTCTGTCATGAAAATGATTATATAACAATGATATGTTCCAGACATCACAGAAGGCAGTGAACTGTCCTGGAGAGATGTCTGAGGAACCAAAGCGATGATAATGATAATAATAATAATAATAGTACTACTAATAACAATAATAACGCTAGAGATAAATGCCCAGTGATCACTTCTCTGACAGTTACACTGAATTTGCAGTCTTGGACATTTGGGTTGGAACAGAGTTTCAACATTTTACCAAGGCACGTCAGTATAAAACAGCCATTATTGAGACAAACAATCCACCCACTGAAACCCATGCAGATGAAGACCTCAATAAACAGCTGTTATATCTGCAAGTGCCATAAAGCAACAACACCCTCATTAATGTGTTCCTACTTAATTTTTATAGGAAGAGAGCAAAATACATTAAAAGCACATTTTCTGTGCTTTTCCATGTCTGAAAATCTAGTGTGTTTGTTAGGTTTGTTATGATTTAGGTAATTCAGATATACCATGTAATAAGGAATGCATGTTTCTTAAAAGAAACAAATATGTTGAGTATAAACATTTGGGCGACCTGAACAAACAATACAAATGCAGGCATTATGGTGTGGATGGTGTGGAACTGATGTGGCTATAAAATAAAATAAAATGATGATGGGCTCATCATCATGGCTAATGAACACTGCATGAAACACGAAAACAAAACAAAACAAACAAAAAAAAAACAAAAAAACAAAAAAAACACCCAAACAGAGATTTATAAGGCAGGTTGAACAGACATTGCATTACTGACCTCACTCTGCTTCCTTTTCTTGGTGAAGATGTAACGGATCAAAATCTCTTGAAGAACTTCCTGTTTGACGAGGAAATGCCAAAGACGGCGGGCTGGGAAGGACAGGTGGTTCTTTGTCCTGAAAAACAAAAACATGGACAAAAACACATGGTTAACACCTAGGTATTTCCATGGCCCTTGCTTCAGTTTGATTTCAACAACATGGTATACAATTTGATGTGTTATCAATATTATATACAGTATATATGACTGAAATTTGTAGTGTACCGATTTAGTATTGTGTTGACAAGTACTGACACCAGGATTGCAATAATCGATCAATACTGAAAAAAAGGAATATGGTGCTGTATCAATGTCACTACCCAGCCCTAGCATGTCTGTGTGCATGAATGAGTTAATATTCACTTGAAAGGGGTGTTGTCAGGCTCCAACATGGCCTTGTGTCGCAGGATGGCAGGACCCCCTCCTGCACTGAGGTCAGTGGGGTAGGTGTTGATGTAGTTGGGAGGCGGGCCATCAAACTTGTTCATCCGCTCGAGGAGAAGCTGCTCCCAGTTCTCTAAAGTCTTCAGCACGGCGTTGCAGAGAGGGGAGGTCACTGGAAGGTCTGTGATCCACAAAACACACACAGCTGCAGTTATTTTACCAGTCTTGAAAATATAGGACCTAGGCCATGTTCTCTGGAATTGAGAGTGCATGGGTGTGTGTTTGAGCGTATCGTCATATCTTCAAACTTACTGTATATTATGTTTGCGGTTACAGTAGAGCACCTGTTAGCTGCAGTTACTGTTAGGACCAGGGTAATGGTGTGCATGTGTGTGTGTGTGTGTGTTAGGGCATGAACGACGCCAGATTTTTTCACGTCGACGTTTCAATCAATGTCGTCGACGCAGCGTCGACCCTTCAATGGGGGGAGGGTGTGTGTGTGTGTGTGTGTGGGTGGGTGGGGGGTTGATGTCAGTTAATGACGTCGACAGGTTGACTTTTACGTTAATGTCCTAGTGTGTGTGTGTGTGTGTGTGTGTGTGTGTGTGTGCATACATGTGTGTGTGTTTATACCTGTGAAGTCGAGGCCAGTGAGTGGGAGGAAGTTCTTGACGTTGTGTAGAGCCAGTTTGACCATGACCAGCCGGATCAGAGCCCAGCTACAGACCACACACACAGGCAGATTAGACGACAACAGGCTGCAACTTGACAGCTCATGGACAGTTTGAAAATTAAAGGATCCAAACATAAGTCATAAAAAAACAAAAGGGGTAGGGCTTCCTAGAATTCAGATAAATCAATTTCATATAAGTGATTGACAGCACCAATAGGAGAGGCCGGGCCGTACCTGTAGGAGTTTGGGTCGGAGTGCTCCGTTATCTGCGTGTCTGATAGGAAGGCGTCGTCATTGTCCTCGTCATCTTCTGCACCACTCTCATCTGAGTCATACAAAGCACCGCTGTCTGACAGGGGGAGGAAGGGCTGAGAGGGAGGCAAGGATGGAGGCAGAGAAACGCCATAAATGTAAGACAGAAAGAAAACTCAAGAAAGCAAAACTCTGATACCCCAAAGGCTATGAATCATAAATCAAACTGGGGTGTAGGTGGGTATACTGTGTGCAGAACTCGATGTCTTACTTTGGCCACGAAGTAGTCCCACATGCTGAGCTCTGGAGGGATGAACTTCTCTCTGTAGGTGGGTCTCTCTGTAGGAACCGGGGGTGGAGTGGCTGGGGTCTCCTTGACGGGGCGTCCAGGAACTAGCATTCTCATGTTGAACCTGCGCCTGTGTCGGTCCACATCCTCTGCTGGGGGTTGAGGGGGCACTGCTGGAGGGAAGATGAGAACGAGGGGAGATATCTATCAGACAAGTTTGAAGCAGACTTGGTGGAGACCACAGTACATAAAGCCATTGCTGATGACTTCCCAAGAAATGATGGTGGTGAGTTGAGACTTTTTTTGTAAAGCCAAAAGAAGGTCAAGAAATAGAATAGGAGAACTGTGTGCTGTATCTATGACGTCAACTGAGGATATGGATCTTTCCATTAGCTAACTTATGAACCTTGAATATTAACCTTAATTCTGTCTAAAAGGTGATGTCTGTCTGCAGCGTAACTAGTTTTGAGAGTCGCAGCCAAAAAGGGGGAAAAAATACACTCATATGAGACTGATGGAAAATCCACAAAAACACACAAGTTAAAGATAGAGACAGGCACAATGCAAAACACACTAGGTTGTGCACAAACCTGCACCATTATCCTGGGTGACTATCTCTGGCACCACTGAAGTCCACCAGACAAAATGAGACAAGACACAGATCAGAGCAAACAGTGCTGTTAGACACAGACACTACACAAAGCATCATGACATCTGACTCAGGAAATAGTTGACTTGGTGCGCGACACAAAACACACACAGAAACACATGTCAAACAAAGATGGTGAGATTGTTGAGTGATCATGTTCTAAGTGTTTGTTTTTCTTGTATCCACAGTGCCCGAGGGAGGGAAGCACAACATGAAGCTGGTGAGAGCATGAACATATTTTCACATGTTCAGGGGTGTGAATTACAGTAGGACAGTTTAGGGAATGTATAGCATGTGTATGAGTGTGCGTGGCATGTGTGCACATTTGCGGCTGCGGTCCAAAGGGCAGAGTCTTAACATTTGGAGAACTGATTCCTATCGACAGGCTGGCATTTAAGATCCCCTCTCCTCTCACCCGCCTCTTCAAAAGGCTCTTGGCTTAGACAGTTCACTCAGAACTATTGCAGGCTTTGCAGAGATATGGACTCTTAATGCCAGCCCATATCTACCTCCCCCACAAATTCAGGGTGAACACAGACTACTTCTGCCTGATGAATATTAATGAGCAGCCCATTTACTGTCTGCTAGAGCACACAGCTCCTCAGCTAGAGTCTAAATCCTTAGGCTGTATGAAATTTAACAAGAAAAATGGCTTACACAACCATATGACTAGAACTACTACCAGTTTAGGATGTCATCAGTAACTCTATTATAGACTTAATGATGTAGCTTTTCTTTTTTTTTTTTGGCATTTAATACTACAAACTACACAAAAGACTACAAATCTATGTACTTCCAGTTGAGGGTATTTTGGTTAAAGCAACAGTTCACCCAAAGTACACACACACATATATAAAGGCCTCCAGTCTGTGATCCTTCCTGTCTCCCTTCAACGTAATACAATGGGGCTGGATGGGCATTCTTTAGTGGTGATCAAATCATAATAGCTGTGTTTCCATTAAACCTTACAAATTAACTGCAAGTGAATTATTAAATGACACCACCCCAAAAAAACACCAACAACAATAAAGTGAATTAGGTTGTGTTTTCATATTGTTAGTTAAAGCAAATGATGAGGTGTAATCTCTTGTGGGTGGCAATAAAGACAGAATGCTGCTGTGGGCAACCACTTTGTTTAATAGCTACAAGGCTGTGCCTTGTTTTGTGAATATGTATTTTTACATTTGTACTTCCAAATCTTAATAAATTGTTGCATTGCATTTGCGTCTAATGTCGCCATCCCATTCACTGCATATATGAGAGAAAGGAATGTCTTTGTTTCTTCTGTCCACCTGTGCCTGTTGACATTATTGCCATTTGGCATGACAGCTACCTCTGTCTGAAGTCATATGTCAAAGAGCAACCAGTCAGGGGTCAAGTATACACATGTCCAGCCACATCCACCCACACTGTGTTGGGGTGAAGGGAGACAAGAAAGATCAAGACAGACTGGAAACCTCACAAAATCACACAAAACTATCTGGATGAATAGGTTGCACTAGGGGGTAAGGGAAGAAAATATCCTATATTTTTTTGTAGTTAAGGTGAACGGTTCCCTTAACCTGACAACTTCATTGTACCTGGATTAGTCTGTGAATCAGGCTCAGCTTTAGTCTCAGAGGGCTGCTCAGGTTTGGCCTCTGTACACTCCATGTGAGTCTTAGCTGCTGCTTCAGTGGCACACCAGGGATGACACGATGAGACAAGCATACAGGACATTACAACATGAACATGCAATGCAGTGCCAGCACACACACACACGCACGCACGCACACACGAACACACACACACACGCACTGTTCATAGCTTATGATAACAATGAACACAGATGACTACCTCCTCAGTGCACTAGTTGGCTTTGTGGTTCATAATAGGCATTCAGTAGTAACTGCACAAGATAGAGGGGTAAGTCAAGCATCTGCAACAATGCAAACCTGCACACTAACATGCACTGCAGTCCTGCAAACCAGCAATTCAATCCTGCAAACCAGCACTGCAATCCACCAGCTCTGTTACTCACAGCTGGCCTTAGTGGCTGGTGCCCCAGTGCCCAACCCTTCTCCCCTTGGACTCGGGGGAGGGGGCCGTTTGGGGCGCTGGGTGACAGCGGGGATGGGGGTGGGGTTTAGGGTGGGGCTGATCTGCTCAGGTCTTCCTGTCTCTTGAGCTTCCTCTGGCCTGGCTGCCTCAAAATCAGCTGGCACTGGGACACAGGGCAGAGGGCACATTCACACAAGACACAATACACACAGCAGCAGCTCAGCTCCCACAGACAGGACAGGAAGTGAATGTCTATCTAACCACACACAAAGAGCCAGAGAGGTGAGACAGCTGACTCAGAAGCATCACATAAGAGGAAAGGTCAGGGTGTAGAAGTCCATTCGATGGAGGAAAATAAGAAGACAACATGAAGAGCACGGGTGATAATGGACAAGGACAGATTATAAAGAGCAGCGAGGAGGACTGAGGAGTAGCACAGGGAAAACAAAGGCATAAGGAGTAAACTAGAATTCGACAATTGTACCTGGTGGGGCCTCGGGCCTCTTTGGCTTCATGATGACTTTGGCCCCTCCTCCAAAAACAGCGGCCCACATGCGGTTGTTAAGAGGGTGTGCTGCCAGGCGAAAGAGTTCATTGCCGCTGTGAGTTCCCAAGCCATGGATGAGCAGCGCCAGATAGACGGCCACTACTGCCTCACACAGCAGCACGTTGAGCCTTGGCTGGTCCTCCTCTCTGGCTGATGCCACCAGGGAGATCAGGGAGGACACACCTAGAGACAGTGCACATATACACACACAACATAAGCTATCGATTAACATGTAATTTACAATAAAGCATCCACATGATACCACCAACTCTATCTTTGCACAACACAGAACATGTTTGTGGAGCGTCAGCAAGTTGGTATTATAAGTCTGTCTTTCCCTTTCCTTCCCAGAGGCCATGGAGTTCCTATTATAGAACACCATCTGCCCCTCTGCATAAACACAGACAGCCTGCCTTACTCTGCCCTCCCTCTCCCTCGGCTTTGATGTTCTCCACCATGTTTTTGATACCTACATGCCAAACATTTCCCCTTGCATTATATTTAGTAAGAATCATAGAATATGATTTATTTTCAAAGCTATAATCTGGAAAAAATGCATACAACATGTTCCATGTGCTTTTAAAGAAGTGCCAACTAATGACAGTGGAGCAGTAGCTGCCTCAATAGCTTTTCCCTGTATTCTTTGTTTCATGCAAAGGATGCTTCTTCTAGCACACAAAAGAGCTAGGGATTGAGAAGACTTATTCATGTCTTTAGCTACTGCTGCTTAACAGTCTAAAGTTATGGGCTTGAATTTCAGCAAGGGCTTTGTTACCTGGCCACTGTGCAGGAGCAGAGCTGGGAGTCACATGCTCTTCGATGCTCTCTGTGCGGAGTCGTCTCCTCTCACTGAGCAGGAGGCCCTGGTAAACCATCCCCGTAAACTGGTTGGCCTCCGCCTGACTGCTGCAAAGCCAGTACAAGAAAGGTAAACAGTGAGTCTAGGCCATATAGTACATTGCTCTGGGTTGTTATTATACTTCCTGGATTAAAAATAATAATAACAATAATAATACTAACAATGATAATAATAATTCTTGGCTACAGTGCAATGCATCTGTGGAGTCATGAAGACCCTTACATTTTATATAAAGAAACTACAGGAAGAAGTGCTTGCAGGGTTTGATAGACCTGTAGCACTACATATGAATGAAAGTGAAAGAAATACACAAAAAAACAGGAGGAGATAAAGAATACCTGTAACTGTGGCTGTCACACAAGGCTTGATATATGCAGGCGGACAGAGATGCTGCCAGTGTGTGCAGAGCATTAACCTGAAAGTGAAAGATACACACTTTATGCTTCACATGTTCAGCATGAGCTTCTATGTAAATGAACCATTTAATTTAAATAGAAGGTATGGAATGTGAAGGTATGGAATTTCTCTTACTGCAGCAAAATCCTCCATACACAGTTTTTTACTTACTGGACTTTCCAGCCTGTTTATGGTATTTAAAAACATGTACAACAGCATAGGATGAACAGTGAACAAAGCTGTTCCATTGCTTTAACAGCTACACAGGTGGTACTGCAGGCCAAGTGACAGAAAATTTTCACATATCTCCCACTCAATTTCAATGAGAAGCCATTGGGCCCATATCTCTGGAACTGAACCTTTTAACAACTTGGAACCAAAATCCACCTGCGGGTTTTCGGGGACAGGGCTGTAATGCAGTTAATGTCACAGCCCTACATTTAAGGCTGCGAGAGAGCCTTCAAAAGAGTGCTAGATTTTTTTTCTAAAACAAGTCAGATTCTAACCCGGTCATCAGTGACGTCAGGATGTGGCGGAGCCTCCATGTGGGTGATGGTGTGGAGGATATCATGGATGTGGTTGCTGAGGTGGAGAACGGGGTTGGCTATGACTGTCTTAGTGGGGGCGATGCTGGCTGACAGCAAGGGCAGTGTGGTAGGCAGAGGCAGGGGAGACTGCAGCTGCTTCACTGTAATCTCCTACAGAAAGAGAGAGAACAATGTGGATTAACTTTTGCTCAAGAGAAATTGTTTAATAATGTAGGCAGTCTGCGTTCATGCTGTTCAGTTTAAAAGACTGCTTAATGTCCAATGAACCCCCACCCCACTATTAGACATTGGTATGTACTTGGCCAGTGCCACCTCAAGAATCTGCCCAGGGTTTTCTCCCACCTTCTACAAAGAAAATTCTTACCTGTGTGTAAACGTGCATGTGTGTTAATGCATGTGTACCTGCTGGCTCTCCTGTAGAAGGAAGATGAGCTCCATGCGTACAGAGGTGACTCCTCCACCCTTGGCTCCATGCAGGCTACAGTAGGAGAGGAAGACTCTCAGGAGGGCCTGGTTCTTCCTCAGCCATGCTTTGCGCCTTTCAGAGTGCTGCTGCTTGGCCTGCAGACGCCGCCGCTCCATTTGGTGACGCTCGTAGGTTCCAGCCTCTGTATGCTCCTCGTCTGGTATGTCCAGAGATCCGGCACGTTCCCAGCGCTCCATCTCTGACCGCTCCTCCTTCCCCTCCACCTGTGTTAATATTATCTAAGATGAATAATAGGGGTGTGCGATGTATATCATCTACGATAATGTCTTAATTGCTGTTTTTAACAATGTGAGAAATGACAAACTCAAGTATAAAAAAATAAACTGCAGAGGGTTTCATATTTTGCCAAAACAATGGATTTGATAATATCATCATCAACATCTAATATACTATTAACAAGAGCAAGCTAGCACAGTAAAAGACTTTTGAGGGATGCAAAATATCATCAATTATTGTTATCGGAAAAAATATCAAGATATTCATTTTTGTCAATATTGCACAAACCTAGTGAATAACCATAGTCAATCAGGAGGAGGAAAAAATGCATTTAATCTGTGGTACTGCATAATGTTCATATTCAACATAATGTTGAGTACCCCCCACTAAATATCATTAGTATGCACCTTGTAGTTGCAGATCTTGTGCATGGCTCCTATTTCCTTCTCTAGCCAGTTGTAGAGTTGGAAGCGGAGCTTCCCTCCATCCACCTCGTAGCCAGTGGCCAACGTCCGCAGCTCTGTCATCAGGATTTTCAGACATGCACGGAATTTCAGTTGCTCTGCTATCACATCCACCTCTGATTCACCCTGAAAAAACATAATGCTGAGTTAAGAACCAATTTTGCTGATTTAATCTTTCAGAAATGTATGGTGACATGGCCACACTTGGTTTTACTGTAAGCATTTGTAAATGTTCTAGTGGTTTCTAGCTATACTACATTAATACTACCTGAGAGTCCTCTCTCTGCAGCCCAGGGTGGCCACTCCCTGAGCCTTCATCTGCTTTAGACTCAGCCTCTGGTTTCTTCATGGTCAGACCTCCACCATCATCTTCTTCATCATCATCATCCTTGTCATCTCCCCAGTCTAGCTGCAGCCCCTCATCCTCCACCTTGACCAAAGGCTGGCTCCAGTCCAGCCCTGCTGCACTGTCGTTGGCTCCCCAGGCCTCCGTAGACGCTGCTGGGGCACCCCAGTCCATGCTTCCCTGGGTGCCGTTCTGTAGGGGCTTGTTTGAATCCACGTTGGCCGTGGATGAACCTTTACTTAGGGGCGAAGAGCCAGATTTCTTGGTCACCTTGGGTATCTTGGAAAGCACCTCCAGGGCCAGGACTGGACAGCCCACCTACAGAGAAACACTTGATATTCAGACATTCCACCGACTGCTTTTTGATTTTAAATTAACAGTTTATCAGACTAAAGGAACATCTATATTAGAATAAGTATGTAAAAGGTCCTGTCTGTATTAGAAGAAGTGGACTACAGTGTGCATTCGAGTAGCAATTTTGCTGATACCCACTGTCACAATTTAAAATGAGCCCACCTTGAAGTGTGCATTGGCGGTGGTGAAGAAGAGCTTGCGTTCTATGAGGTTGATCTCATCTGCACTGCTCCTCTCAGCAGTGAGGCCCACAGTGGTTGCTGTGCCTTCTGGGGAGGCGAAGTGGCGACGGATGATGAGGGGGTGTGTCCTCAGGTAGTTATAGAAACTGAACACCACAGGGTTGCATGACTTCACCATCACATCTAACACAATAGAGAATGATAAGGCAAAGGGGGGAGAAAGAGAGAAAATGACAGTTCATTGGGATTTCTCGCCTTCTGAACTTAGGTGTCAGTGTGAGCTGTCCTGTAATATCTATTTAAACATATTTACATAACTGACCAGGGTTCTCGTCATCTTCTTTGGGAATGCGCTCAAGCAATGTGTCCAGGGCTTGGGTATAGTCCTTCATTATCCAGAAGGCAATGCTGCGGAGGAAGGGGTCAGGGTGGAGTCTGGAGCAATGGTAGCCACTTCCATCCCTGTTACAGCCCAGAACCTTCTCATAGAGGAGGCCCTGGCAGGTGGACGAGCTCTCAAAGTCAGCCTCATACAGCCTGGCTACGATCATTGCTAACTGGAGATCTTCCATCTTCTCCATCAACACCTATAAACCATGGAACAGTGGAGGACAGGAGAGTTTTATTTCTCATTTCATCAATGTAACGAATGGTGATGGAGTAATATGAGCTGGCACTGACTCAATTCTGCCACAGAAGGTTTCACAGAAATGTGGGCTATTTTCAGCTAGTGATTCCCACTGCAACTGCCACATTGGAGCTGCATCAAACAAAACTCACTCCTCAGTTCAGTTTGTGCCTATCAGGTTGTTTTGACTGTGTGTCCTGTGGCAAACCCAGGCCAAGGCAAATCATGCAGGCTGTTTATGCATCTTATCAATGAGGTTTAGACTTCTCTCATGTGATTTAAAGACTCAGAGCTGGAGAATATCCAGCTCTCTCAGAAACACTTAACCATGCTGTTAGTGACGTGGTAACATCATTTTTTTTTCTCACATGGACACAACTTCACACCTGTGATATTTCCTCATAACAAGACTATGCCAAGTTTCCGCTGTGACAGCAATGAAAATATGAAATAGACTCAACAGTTAAAAGCTTTTGTATAGTCTGTGAATATTTGAGTGTTTGAGAATTAATGTGTGTAGATGTGTGTAAATGTGTGTGTGTTTATGTATATGTGTGTTATGCACACCTCTATGGCATCTTTCAGGGAACCAGCCAATAGAAAGAAGGCAGCGGACTGTTCAAAGCGCTGCTTGCCCAATAGGGAGAAGGCATTTTTCAGAGCTGCCTTGCGCCAACGGTCTTCACTGAAATTATTCTTGAAAAACTGAGTCATCTTCTCATCATGCTGGGACCTGAGAGTAAAGAGTGTGAGAGTCAAAAGAAACATCAACTAAATACAAATGTTTTCTGCTGCATGTAGAAACAGTGTCCCACCTGAATAGGCCCCACAGGACAGCCTTCTTCTTCATGGCCAGGTAGAACAGAGCTGCATCTAATGGGTCGTTGTGTCGCTGGAACGCAGCTTTACCTAACTGATCACATACAAATATCATAAAAGTTATACAATGCATAATTTTCAGTTGTGAGTAGCTTGATCATGATTTACAAAATACTTGATGATTTAACATCTCTGAGAGATTTGTCTAAATATCAAAATGGCTAAGAGAAAATCACTACTCATACCAGTATTAATGTCTTGCTTAGCAATCTGTTCAAGACCAACACTGCTCGGTAGAGGAATAACATAATAATTATTATTATATGCTCTAACCTGAAGTCGATTCTATCACAGTTCTTAGTTAACTTAAAACCACTATGGGGCAACGTAGCTCAGGAGGTGAGCGGTTGTCTGGTAAATGGAGGGTTCCTGGTTTGATCCCCAGCTCTTCTAGAGAGTGTGTCCAAGTGTCCTTGAGCAAGACACTGAACTGAACTGAACACTGAACTGCTCCTGATGGTAGCCTCTGCCATCAGAGTGTGAATGGGTGAATGTGAAGCAAACACTGTAAGGCCCTGTGAGTGGTCAGTAGACCAGAAAAGCGCTATAGAACTGCAGTCCATTTACCATTTACTATGAAGATCACGGCATACATACATAGTTCTACAACTGGATGATATGACTGAACTCAATCTCATGGTAATCTTGAAATTTTTTATATTTCAAAACATGGTGTACATCTCATGGCTTGCACGTAAAAATAGTCAACTACATATGGAAAATATCATGTTAAATAAAATGAACTTCATCTGTTTGAACTGCATGATAAAATGTAATATTAAATATTTTCTATTAATGTCCCTTGATGAATAGATATCAGTACACTGACTTTCATTCAAGAACCAGTCAGTGATCACCACAAAAGAGCTAGTGATTGAGAAGTTAGCTTTGATGCTTTGAAATCATCTAAGGGGTGAAGTGTAGCTCTTAGCAGTAGGCTGAGATTATTTATCACCTTTCATATTTTCCTCTGACAACTGCAGCAAACCAGGATGTCTAAGTAACTACACATTTAAATATATCAAAGCTTTTCATAGCTCACTGTTTTTCAATGCAATTTGCTTGTTATTATCAATTTAGACAACATCATTTCCAATCACAGTATCATAATATCATCATTTTATATATATATATATATATATATATATATATATATTCCACTTAAGACGATTTACAATAATATTGAATTACTGCCCAGCCCTATTTGCTGCAGACATGATTTCAGTTGGTTTGTACGAACAAAATGACACAGATGGACTCTGCAGTCAGCACAGACTTGCTGGCTGAACTATTCAATTTCATCACAGTGCACAACCATATGATACTGCTCTAAAATATCACAACCGACTATGTTGCTGTGTGGAAAAGCATAACTCGTTTCCTTTTCCAGTCGAATGCATTTGTTTACAAGATCTCCAGGTCTACTCTTTCAAAATGAATTAATTCAAGTCTCGGCTTGCTGAGCTTGTTGGAGGATATTTTGACCTTTATGACTGACAAAATGGCTTCTAAAAATCTCAGATTACCTCAGCCACTGTTTCACTACAGCCACTGTTACTGTTGTCATTGTTATGTGTGGTTTCCTTAGGTTACACTGCCTGTCCAATCTTAATCTAATCTAAATAAACAAAAAATAAAAAAGCCACAGTATTTGTACACACATACATTCATATGTATAGCTGTGATTTCATTTTCTGCAAATTTGACTTTGGTCTAGTATACTACTGCTTTACTGCATGGCCTATTGTGGCTTACTGCTGAATTTAAGAACCTGCCAACAATTCAAATGAAGTGATGACATGTATGCAGCAGATGGAGAAGCAGGTTCCAGTTTTCGCAGCATTCACATACAGTAAATACATCTTTGATTAGTCTAATATGGGCCTGCTCTAAGCTTGTCGTGGTACCTTCTCCACCATCTTGCGCAGTGTGTTGATGTTGCGTATCCACCAGCCCACTCCTACGGCCCTGAGCTCAGACCACTGGGGGTCTCCTCTCTGCATGGCTGGGATCATGTTCAGCATCTCCTCCTCAGCCTCCGAATGGAAGGCCCACGCAAAGTGGCACGTTGACAGGCCTGCCACAGAGACACACAGACAGAGAAACACAAGATGTACAGAGTGTAGTAAACTCACAATCTGAATTTCTCAATCACAAAATCTGACAAAATGTGATTTTTGGTTATACAGAATGTTTTTGTGTCATAGATCACTTCAGTGCTTGTATGACATTTGGTATGTTTTACCTTGGTGGAGCAGTTGCATACGGTAAAGGGGCGGCAGAGAGGTGAGCAGACAGGTATGGAGACGCATGGCCAGCAGGTACCTCAGGCCACACTCATCGAGAGCTTCACCACCTACAGAAACACAACAGCATGGAGCTTTGACCCTTTCCGTGGTCTTTCCACAGTGAAGTGGCTCACTCTACAGAAATGGTGGCATTTCTGCAAAAAGCAAAGCCCTTTAAAAATCCAGTGTCATTCTAGTTCACATGGTTCTATTAGAGAGCAAATGTCTCTTGTCCCTGAACCCTCTTACCCTCACTGTGCTTACTTAGCACAGGAACAATCTGCTAATGTCTTCCTCTCAAAAGACTAAATAAATAGGTTGGAAAATTGAAGGAAAAAGACAAAGATAATTATGTGCCTTTGCCTTTGGTGAATGCATGCTGTGTGTGTTTATATACAGTTTAAGAACAGTAGTATAAACACTGTTGTTTATGTTAATAATCATAACCAAGAACACATAATCACGGCAAAAGGATGATTAACTTTTATTTCTATAACCTTTAGATGTCTTTAATACAACATGATCTCTTACTGAGGGCAACAAGTGATGGACTTGCAGACTTAGTGGCGGGTCAACATGCCAGAATACTTTGAACTGGTTAGTTACGTGATGCCAGCATATTCTGCACATACCTGCAACTACATATTAATAACAATATCAAAATCTTTTGATCGCTACAGATTTTAGTTTTGCTTTCCACAGAGGTCAGAGAGCAGGGTCATCTACACAATAATGCCCCTGGAGCTGGTCAGCATCAGCACTGTGTGCTATTAAACACACTGAGAGGGACAGCACATGGTGAAGCTATGTTTCACCTACAAATAAAGCATTAGGGAACACAAACAGACCTGTGTACTGCTGGTCAGTGGAGCTTGTGACCTCAGCGCTGGTGGTTGCGACAGTATCAGCCAGGGCCACCAGGAACATCTGTTCTAGCCTGGTCAACCCTGGGAGACTGGAGTGCATCAGGTGACTGGACAATACCTGGACAGTCAGAGGGAAGGGGGAGAGAAGGAGAGGAACAGAAGAAGGGAAATGATAGGAAAGAAACAGGGAAGGACAAAGGAGAACATCTGTTAGAACATCTGTATTTATATATGATGGAAAAGTTATTTTTCATAAATGCGTGCTTTCTAATGTATTACCACATTAACAAGCTAAAGTAGGCGTTCAAAACATCTGGATAGAGAGTGGAGTCCTAGGATGTAAAAATGCCATACCTAGAAAGAGTCCTCATCATGCTAAAATGAGTAATAGCCCGATTGCTGTTTTGAAACTGAACTGGAACAGGCTGCACCTGGTTTAATGCCAGACCCTGATCATATGACCACAGATTTCCATAATGCAAGGGACAGAAGCACATTCAGATTTCTAGGGTCGGCCTCTCCCAGGGTCCAGCAAAAATACCTAGACATGTTGACAACCATTACAAGAGCAAAAAGATTCTGACGCAACTGAAGAATGAAAATTAAATATTTCTGCATCCTGCCTGCACTATATATGAATAACCTGCACTGTGACAAGTTTTTCATGTGAAGCATCCAGCAGTACCTGTGCGTGCTCTGGACCAAAATAGGTAGGACCATACTGAGATAGGTTGATGACTCGAGACTTCTTCTCTGGCTTTTCACTGGCAAAGCTCACAAAATCATCGGTGGTCACTGCCTGCACCTGTTAATGAAGGACAGTGGATGTTAAACTATCAGTGGGACAGCAGATTTAACAAATTTAACGAACAAGGCCAGAACCCTCAACCTCAACCTACCTGGAAGAGGTCAGCATACTGGTCCTCTGTGCTCTTCTGGGCCCCTTCACCCTCAGCAACCTTGGTTCCCTTGGCAGCCTCCTCCACTCCCTTGTAGGATGTGTCTAGGTCAGCCGACAGGAGAGCATAGAGAGGCAGGGGAGGGATGGAGTTTATCTCTGTGTAGTCCCTGCCTCCGTCACGGCCAGCCACGATGGTGTCTTTGGCAGTACTGCCAGTCACACTGATGGTCCTGGACAGATGCCTCCTAGTGCCACCCTCCCCTGCCTCCACATCCCTCACGACAGCAACCTCTCCAGCAATGCACTTTACCAGATGGGAAAGGATGGCCTGATGGATGCAAAGTCAATGGACCATGAAAATATGTAGATTAAATAACTTTTATGTCCTCAGTGAAACAAATTTAGAGTGCACACACAATTACGGTCAACAGCCACAACATCAGGTCCTTTAGCACTTTAGAAATCATCCACAGTTATTATATATCAATTAAATGCATAGATACATATGGAATAGTTATTGTAAGGTGTGCTAATAAAGACAGAGATATTGATTTAGTGGCCCCAAATATTTTCCTGTTCCTGAGCCTGTTCAGTTAAGTGATAGCTGAAGAAATCAATCAGTTTTTGTCTCATCATATTTGAACCTGTACTCTGACAACATGACCTAGTTTAGAGAATGGGAGGTATCAGTGCCACTGGCTTTTGGATGAGTCTCATCAAATAAAAATGAACCCACCGAATACTCTCAATAATAGCTTTATGGATTTAATGAAAATGCAAAGTTGTAATACTTAAATAAATAAATACTGAAATGTATTAATTTCTTTCAATTTTATGAGTCACTGGTTGGAGCAGAAATAGACCCACCTTGGCACGTCGAACCTTGCCAAGGTCCATGAGTTCTAGCAACTGGGTGGGATGATACTGTGGCAGAGTGGGGGACAGGGAGTGAGCTGCTTCAAACAGTCCCCCCTCCTGCAATCCTGCCGGGGCACGGAGCGCCTCATCCACACCAGCTGTCCCTTCAAACACACTCTTTGACCGGGGTCTCCCTTCAAAGACAGTGGAGGACGCTGCGGTCTGACTCCCTGTGATGTTGTCAGCAGATGACAAGCTGGCATTGTCTCCATCTCCAGGCTTCTTGTCCTGGCGCCACTGGGCATACACGTGCATCTCACAGTCCATGCCCACTACCAGGATGCCGTCCCTTACCCAGGACAGGGAGACTGGTAGGGAGGGTGTACCGTCCACAGAGGACACCAGGTCTATGGAACGGAGCAGGATCCAGCGAGAGCGGATCCCCTGTTTGATGCTGCCCCCTAGAGGAAGGGTGATGACCGCCACCCCCTCCTTGCTGCTGGTCTGCTCATTAACCATGCCAGAGATGCGGCCATACATGAGGATATTGGATCCAACCCCAACGGTGAGGATGTGGGATCCATCCTCCTTGGAGAGCCAGTCTAGGTGGACATAGTGCTTGATGTTGGGGGAGCTGTGGTCTCTGGTCATGTACAGATCAGATCTGACATGGAGGAAGGAAACACGCCTTGTTACACAGTGACTCACACATACAAAAACACAAACACAGACATGCTTTAGTGGTCTCCTAACCTGCTGTAGACAAAGAGATTGGAGTCAACGCTGACTCGTGGATCCAGGGTTGTAGAAGGTCTGGTGAAGTCATCTAGGTGGAGGGTTTGCTCTAACACCCACTCTGATCCCCCAGTAGACTCACACTCGTAGATGGACACATGCATTGCGAAATCTCCTCCAGACCCCAGTGGCTGAGGAAAACACATGCACTTTGATAAAACATGCCAGACCTTATGGTTTAGAAAATAAATGGTGCACTGAGACACAGAAAAAAAGGCCAGTGCATGAATACAAGACAAAGTAATGTGAGCTCAATAAAATTCTTTGCTGCACAGTAAAAAGTTATATAACAAGTTGAACAAGAAGCTCATTGACGCTGCTATGTAGGCGCTACTTCCTGCTTGTTTGCTTTGCTGTTTGACCTGAGATTGTCCCTAGTTTATACTATCTTTCATAGGATTATTTGTTGTTTTAAATCTTTTGCTAAATCTACAGCAGTGTATGCACCTGTTGATATGAACATAGCGCCCACGATACCCCACCAGTGCCTCATCTTCCACAGACTTTTTTGAGCAACATCACACCACTGCTGCTGTCATTTGTACTTTGCAACACCTGAGAACATGGTTCCTACGCATTTTCCTTTTCAAATTCAAGACTTTTGCAGACATGGGAATGGGTTGATTTCTTCAGACTATGTAACATTTCTGACTACATACAATAATGCATCTTAATATTCTCCAACTGTATAGGTCACATCCAGTATCTATGCTATTATCAACTGTGAATTCAGTGCTGAGGGTGACCACTTCAAGTGGTCTTTTTAGAAAACTGCAAATACATGCAACAGTTTGGAGACTCAACTTTTTTCCCATACTTTTTCCATGCTTATCCAGACCTTAAAATTATGAAAATCATATTCCATACTTTTTAAAATTTTCCAAACAGTGTAGGAACCCTGTGAGATGAACTCTGACTCTTACCCAGAACATACCACAAACACCATGTGTCTTGCCTAATGGTTTTCAATGGATCTTGGCTCCTAACCCTAACCCAGTTCTTTATTCTTTATTCTTTATTTCAAGGATAGCCCATTGAGATGCACCATCTCATTTTCGAGGGGGTCCTTAGTTTAATGGTTGAGCTGGGAATTGTGTCTACTACTGTCTACTATGCTCTTGCAATGTGGTGCAGGAACTAAACTGAGAGAGACTGCATACAACCCCAGTTGTACAAAGTCCTTAGTGCGTCCAAGACCATTTTATCTACCGTGAGAGTTTAGCAGCATCATCGTCTGCTCCGTTTATGTCACCCACAAGCAGGGCAGGCAGCCAATAACACGCTGCAATATATCCACAGACACAACTGAAGAACAAACTAGAGGCCCTAGATTTTATCCCAGGAGACTAATGTAGGTTTAATTGAACCTAAGCAATTACATACTTTCCTAACTAGGACTTATTTTACAATGCATGTGAGACAATGAAAGTTTCTAGAAATATGAAACCAACCACAAAATCCCTGATGAATTCAAAGATCTCAACTCAGTTTCAATTAAACTCCATCCAGCTCCACATTCTGCACAGGCTTGGACTTGATGTGTACCCTCCCATAGTCAGTTGCAAAGCAGTAAGCCCAAAATATTTTCATTCATCATTCATCACTGGTCTCCCACCTGTCCTTGTCGTGGCTGTTTAAAGGCCACGGCCAGCCGGCCAGTGTAGGAGCAGGACACTGCTACAGGACGTCCCGACACACACACAGCGCTGTTGTTGTCCTCCTCCTCATTCAGCAGGGCCCAAGGCTCCCAGCGATAGACTCGGTTATCCTCGCTGTCCGTCTCCTCGCCCTCCACAGCACAGCGCCAAAACCGCACACGAGAGTCAGAGCAGGTAGTGACGATCAGATATGGAGCCAGACACACCGGGTAGATGGAGGAGGAACTCAGATGTCCTACAGCAAGGAGAGAGAGGTGAAGACAGGAGCACAGAGAAAACTCCTTCATGTAGTCAGCACTGTTACAGGTATTGGGCCCCTTGTTAAGGGCCACTTGTTATGTCAGTTAATCATATTAAAAAAGTCATTTATTGTTCTTAAAGGGGCAATGTGTGGCACCGGCTTATTTAACTAACTACCTACCTAAGTAAGTAAGTAAGTAAGTAAGTAAGTAAGTAAGTGAGTAAATAAATAAATAAAATCACTTCCAGCATGTTTATCCTCTATAGTAAAGAGAGAAGAAGGAGGAAACAAACACGAGAAAAGTGACTCTGCAACAGGAATAACTAAGTTTTAAGGGAAATGAAGTTGTACTGTTGGCAAACGCTAGCACAAATAACACTGCGGTCAAGACAGTAGGTAGCCTCTTTATATCAAATGAAAAGTCTCATTTGATTGTGGTAATTATATGAAAATACCACAAATACATTGTCAATTATGTACTCGTGTTTTAAAATGTTACATCTTTAATCAGGTAATAGCCTGATGGTATGGGTGTGCAAACACTGTGTGACTACCCTACCTGCAGAGGGCGTGGCCCTGGTGACCTCTACCCCATGAGGTAGGTCCAACCTTTTGCTGTACACCAGCTTGGAGCTGAGGATGAGCTTGCTGGCTGACTGCAGGTTAGCTGTAGAGGCTGACCTCGGCAAAGGGCTGATAGGTGAGCTCTCCGGTGAGGAGTCTGCATTCATCACCTGACTAGGAACCATCAGCTGGCTCTGGAAACTGTAATCTGGGACCGGTTCATCTAGACACAGAGTAACAGAACATTATAGTCAGGCTGCAGCTAAAAAGAGAAAGCTTGATGTAGATAAGGATGATTAATTTACACTTTCAAGTCTAACACTGAACAAAGGCTGTTTGTGCTCCTTTTAACCATGTGCTAGGCTAATGCCCAAAAAACCTCTAACTATGAGCATAACTGGTCATCCTTAAGTAGCCTAAACTCACCCATACAGGCCTGGACAGACTTGAGATGCAGATGCCACATCTGCAGGACAGAGTTCCTGTTGAGATCTTTCTCTATCACCACCAAGAAGAATTTCTCAGAGAATGGAGCAGGGTGGTAATCTAGAGGTGGACAAACACATCCCCACTCTCTTGTAATTGCATCAGGATCCAATTACGCTTTCAAAAATGCCAAACCTCCAAGATTCACTCATTCGTCCTCACACTGCACAAAGTAAAAGGAAACAGTACGAGACACAGTGTTAATAGAGAAGTGTACTCTACCTTCAGCGGTGGGGAAAGCAGGCATGTACGCGTCCGGCTCTTCATGTGGCTTATAACCTAGAATGAAGTCCTCTTGGAACACATGTAGCAACTGGGTGTTGGCGCCACACTGGATAGAAAGAGAAGTGGCATTGGACAAGTATCCATTTGTAAGAAGATTTCTGGGTTTCATTTCAGGGTTGATCTGAGGTGCTTGACAAAGCAGCTACTAACCTGGTTGGTGATGACATCCAACTCTATGATACATCCAGGTCTGGCAGTAGACTGCTGGCTGACAATGTTGAACACCTCACCCACCAATTTCTACACAGGCACACAGATACAAAATGGATCAGGTATCCATTTAGCCTACTTCTGCTGATACCAATGGTAAGGTTAGAAATTACTGGACATAATATTATGAACTAGCTATGAATCTGAGTGTGGGTACAGAGTAGTGTGGGTGAGTGGGTTGATCAGATATTAGAATATAATGGTGAGCACAGTGGAGGTGTTGTAAGTCTAATTCTAATTCTATCTATCTTAAGGGGTGTACACTGGCCATCCCCAATAACACTGCTGCTCTCTTCACTAACTTCCACGTCAGGCTTCTATACAGTAGCTCTCCCAAAATAAATAAGATCCAATTAGTGCTGCGGTAAATGAGAAGAGCAAAAACCAAAAATGATCACATCTCAATGAGCAGCTTGTTCCCTGTTCCTTTATAATGTGTGTATGTGTGGGTATGTGTACATGTGTGCTCTTACCGATGTCTCAGGATCTGACAGCTCATCCAGAAGTTTTCTGGCATCAACCACAGCTTGATAGAGACGCAGGTTTTTGCCATCTGATGCCACAAAACAGGCACTGGCACTGTTACAGTAGGTTCCTAAAGAACATAACATATCGGGTCATAAAAAATGTATTTATTTGCATTAATTTATTAGCAAAGTGTTGTCCTATCATCTAGTGAGTCAAATATCATACTATAGCTGTTTTGTAGATTTGTATCTTTCAGAGCATGCCAATAAATATGTTTCAAGGGACTTTGTGGGGCTCTACAGTGTAACCACTGTCCACCTAAAAATAAATTACTGAAACAAATAATAAAATAGAGAAAAAAGCACTTATGCAACTTAATAAGAGATGAATCAGCTTTTTTTTTTTTTTTTTTTTAACACATAATCTTGAAATTCTTTCTAGTGTTACTACATTTTTTGAGCACTTGCTCCTGGGGGAAAAATGTCACAGCAGCGACTTGTTCTGTTACAAAATAAGATTTACCTAAGTGACTAAGTAGGTTTGCTTATATAATATCCCAAGATAACAGGACTTGGAGCAAAAGCTGGGGCAATTCAACAGAAATGACACTTTGCTTCAAAATCAACCTCTTGACAATTATTTACCCTTTGCAAGAATATTCCTGCATTTGTCACTGTCATAAAGCACTGAGGTTAAACATTACATCCGTAACAAAAAGATGTGGTTTCCATGACCACAGTGTATATGTGTGTTTACCAAGTACAGAGCTGGGTACTAGCGTGGGAAGCCAAGCCACATTGCTAAAGGCAGAGGTGTGCAGAGAGTTGATGCGGGCCAGTTCAGAGACCCCTCCAGTGCAGGACAGGGGTCCAATGTGGTCCACCCTCCATAGGATCAGCTCGCTGTAGATGGCGTTAGGGTCGTGGAAAGTCCTTGTAGCTGCATTACGAAGTTGTTTCCTAGAAATGCAAAAATAATGCTGGATTAGAAGTCACATCTCCACCAGGGGTCAAAATAACTGCATCTCTTGAAAGCACTGTCAGCTGTGTTTGCATAGACAGAAATTCCAGGGAAGGCATCAGTTCATCTCCTCTTTGCCGAGTTCCTCTGTCTAAAGGTTCCAGTAGACTGAGAGCAACAGCAGAATTGGAGCATCCCTGAACTGTTCAACATGGCAATACAAGCACCAGTCTGTATACTCTGACACTCATGATGCATTCAATCAATTGCATCAAGGGCAGGAGGTGAGCTGCTTGATGAAAATTGTGTCAGGCTGAAAACTGGAAGGTCCACACTCAGCATATTGCCAAAAAAAAAAAAAAAGTTTTATTTCAAACAAAACACACATTCCACCTTCATGAGCTTATTAGTTTTTTTCCCCATATGAACTGAAAAAAAAGATTTGTCACAATGATATTTGAGGACATGTGAAATACAGAATGACATAGTATTTTGGAGGTATGACAAGCCAACCAAAGCAAACAAATTAAGGAAAGTCAATCCCAGAAACAACTAGAAATTAAAGCTGCAAGCAGCGTTGGACGGGCCCTCGCACCCGTGCTGCCGCGTGCCCACTTGTGCCCGGTGGCTTTGGCATTAAGCACACACACACACACACACACACACACACACAAACACACACACAGAGTTGTTACTGCTCCTTCCCAATGAGTGTGCATTGGGAGAAGGCTGCAGGCAGCTACTTTGAGTCAGAGGAGTGGAGGAGGGGAGGGAGAACAGTGCAGAGCAGAGAAACCAGAGTCCAAACCTGTTGAACAACTCTTCAGTGGCCACAAACTTTTTCCAATCCACACTATGATATATAGTTTCGTAGGAATATGCGTCCTCTTTCCATCGGCATAGGTTTGAAAGCTGTCAGACTTGTACTGTTGTCACCAGGGGCCTAATTAGTGCCCATTGTCAGGGCAAATGCCTGTTTATTCACAGCAGGCACACCAGGGTCCATGGGAAAAAGTGGAGGCGTTGTTTGTGGACACTCAGACTTTGCGTCCTTCTGAAATCCTAACGTATTCCTTCAGAACTTTTGTTAAGCACTATGTCCTCTGTCATCTATTAAATTATCAAGCCGATAAAATTAACACCCTGGGAGGTTATAGATTTTATGCAAAGCGAAAATTTGGGCGAAAACGTGACTTTCAAATGCAAATTGCGGACTTCCTGTTGGTTTTAGGTGGGGGGCACGAGCACGAAAAATGTCGGGCTTGATGAGATCTACGTTTCGGCGCTGGTTTGGTCTTTCTATCACATTCCTGTGGGCCGCAGGGGCTGCCTTTGCGTCCCTAGGTGGCGCTACCGAGCCCATTTTTGCTCCGGGGGGTTCCGATTTTTGATTTTATCGAATTTTTCGCCAGACCTGGTGTGCGTGCTGAATTTGGTGAGTTTTTGAGCATGTTTAGGGGGTCAAATTAAGGTCGAATGACACGTAAGTATAATAAGAAAGAAACGGTACAAATACAATAGGGCTTCGCACTGGGACAGAGCTCGGGCCCTAATAAGAAAGAAACGGGACAAATACAATAGGGCCCTCTTCCAGAGAGGCGAGGGCCCTAACAAGGGAACATGTGACAGACTGACATAAAGCATACAACCCATCATATGACACTGATAACCAATTGTATGTGACAATACAAGTGATTTGTTTTGAGAGAAGTCTGACAATGTCAACTTCCCAGCCTGCTCGCACTGCAGTGCTCAAAGTAGAGGATGTGGTCCTGCCATTTCCTAAATAAAACTGCACCATTTTCTTTTTCTCATGGAGTATAGTATCAATTCCATACCTGGAAAGCGCTTTTGGTGGGGGCAGGGAAGGCAGCTGTTCTCCTTCCAGGCTGCCTGGAGCTGAGGGAGGGGTGAGCAGGGCGTTATGGTGAGAGGATGTGAGCAGCAGCGGCAGCACTGTGTGGCAGGCTTGGTCGTTCAGATGGAAGCGGTGGCCACAGTACCGGAACTTGTGAGACACGGTCAGTACGTTGGAGAAGGCAGAGCGCTCAGCGAAAGTCACTGCCCACTGGAGACAGAAGGAGCCGACATTAACTTCACTGAGGGATGTGAAGATAGCAAGGAACACTTAAATTCAGTCGTGTGGTTATAAATAGTAGTACTAGTCTGACGTTTCATGGGCTTAAGGAGGATTAAAGGAATGCATCATGCTTTGAGGATATTGGCCCATTGGTCATATTTTCTCATTATGTGATGGGGACATACAGTATACAATAAAAACATTCATGTGTCCCTAGTGCATCCTTTGCTCAGGCGCTCCATACTAACTCATTAGCAAGCACTGTTGAGCAACAGAACGTTGACTGACATTATCTAAAAAGTGAAGAAATGAGAAATTAAACCTGCTTACATCAGCTTTATTGATGTTAGCAATATTTTGTTTGAAAAATAAATAATCAGTTCTAAAAATCTAAAGACTGTTTACAGTATTAATGATCTTTAGATTCTTGTGCAAATTACTAATGTGCAAATTACTGAAAATTATTGATTAGTCACAGTTACTATTATTTCTCTCAAAAGTAACTGAATTACTTTAGAAATGAATGAACATAAAAGTAATTGGTTACTAGGGAAAATAACTTATGCATTATTTCTAAATATCTGCTTCAATTCTCTTATTAATGCAAATATAGCTATACTGTTTTAGTGTTACTGTGGACAAGAAAATGGTCAAATTTTATCTGTCATTGTACCCATTATAAGTGCCAGTCACAGCAGTGTCAGTAGCACTTGGAAGCGTGTTCAGTTTATGAAGTTGCAATCGAAAGTGGTGAGTAGTTTTTTTTTTTTTTTTACTGTATGGACTACAGGCTGTTTGAAATGAAAGTGCTTGTTACCTTCAGCAGACAGGAGGCAGACTCACCTCATCTCATAAATTATTCTTCCCTGCTGAGAATCCATATCTTTCAAAAACTAACAGCTTGATAGGGAAGACACAGTTGATTTTCCAGGTTTCTGGATGATCTCCTTGATAACCTGCCCACCTCCGTCTCCTCAGCACTTTCCACCTGTTTCCTCAGCATTTTAATAATCCAACCTGCTGCACTAGACCATATAAACGCAAGCCATTCATATGCAGTAATTTTGATTCCTTGTTTGATGTGATTTTTGATGTGTTAAATTTGTCATAACTCCAATAAAGTCCCATATTCAAGTAACAGAAGTAAGTTGATTTTTATTTGACTAATGTGTTACTTACTGTTGTAGTAGTATCTGTACTGCAATAACTGTACAAACAAAGTTACTGCCAGCATTGACCATTAACAAAACTTTAATCAATTTTATTCCCTCAAAGCAAGTCATCTTAAGGCCCGAATACATGGTACACAAAAATCAGCCAAAATTGCCATATTGCCTTCGTTGTGCACAAGAATTAATATCTTCACTTGTCTAAAACAAAAGAAGCAAAATTCACTTTAGTTGCCTAGATACTACTTTCACTGTGCATCACATGTGCTAGGTGTCCTGCTGTCACAACCACACACATGAAATCACAGAAATAAAATAAAATAAAAAAAAAACTATCACAGATCATCGCCAGATCCTTCCTCAAATATCTGAACTCACAACTCTTGTCTAACTACAGTACAAAAGAAAAAATAAAAAGCTCTGATATATTATGAACTTTAATAATATATATTCACCAGTGATACCACCTCTGGCACTCACATTCTTACAGGGAGAATGTCTCTTTGTTTCTGTTTAGAGTTGACTGTGACATTGTGCTAATCCTTAAGATCAAACAGCCAAAATCTGATTTTCTTCCATCTTATATGTGATGCAACAACACTGCAACAAACACTCCAAAGCTGAGCTGATCTCAACTCTGTAGAAACTTACCACTGGTCTGCATGTGCCTGTGTGCCAGTGCTTAACAAATTTCACGAGATCGCACTTCACTCGCCACTGCACCACAGCAGAGCTCCCAGATAGTGCGCTTATCACCCTCCTCTCACAGAAAGTGAATGACACACTTGCAAAGTTACGTATGGTGTACCAGAGCAAATGATCTCTCAGGGATACATGGATGATTCTGGCATTCTCACAATAATAAGTAAGTTGACTGAGGGCCAGTCTCCTCAAAAAGTGGCAATTTACATTAAGAAGTAGCCCTTTTTTCAAGCAATCTGTCACCTGGTTAAGAGATCCATCAACATGCTTGGAGACCATCATGACGGCAGGACCGATGCCAGGGTAGGGGGTGAGAGAGGGTCCCAGGGCAGGCGAACCCAGACCAGCAGAGGCTGAGGCAGAATGGGCAACACGGTGGGCCCCCCTCCCCTGCTCCCCGGCCCCGGGACTCTCCCCTTCAGTCAAAGTGCAGGCGTACATCAGAATGTTTTTACTCAGTGAGTTGGCATCGCCTGTAGGAAACGCTACTGGAATACGAGAGGAGAAGGACACCTGGAAAGGGAGTGAGAGAGGAAAAAAATAAAAAATTAACCACTGGAAGAACAAGTACAGAATGTGTCCACTCACACAGTGCAATACAGACCTGATTCATTAGCAATTTATATGAATGTGATCTAAGCTCTCTAGTTGATCAGCAGCCTTCATTCCCTCTATGGTGAACATAGAGGGCTTCCTATTCAATGCTGGTGACTGAACTATTAGCAAACATACCTTATAGCATATTAACAGTATACACTACCATATATACTGTGTGTAAAGTATATACACACACACACACACACACTTGTGCTTATACAGTGGCAGACCATGTAGAATTACAGAGTGGGGTCGTCGAGTGCTGAGGTGCATCACCAAGCACAATGCCAAATGTTGGATGGAGAGGTGTAAAGCACGCCGCCACGGGACTCTGGAGAAGTGGAAACCCATACGCAAATCTGATATACGACCATATATGTAAACTACATATTAAGTATATATGTCCATGTATGTCTCATACATATATGATAATTATATAGGTATATATGACAAATATATTTTAAAATATAGCAAAAATGGCCACTTTCAAATATGTTCCATATATTTTTCCAGATATCCACATATATGGCAAATATATTTCTATTGCATAAATGTTAATACATGACTTAGTCATATACTGTTAATCATATTAAGGATCCAAATCATACTTGCCAACATTGGGTTGTGAAAAATAGAGAGATTTTTTTTTCCTTTGAATGTGCTTGCCACACTTGTGACCGCGTGGACATGTGATAAACCAGCAGCCCTATGCTGTTTGTAGGTTGTGTAGTGTTGTTGCACTTGGCCAGGTGGGGAGTTGAACCCTGGTCTCCTGAATGGCAGATATAGACACTATCCACTGTGCCACTGGGGCTTGTGTGGCCTGTGCCACAAACGAGGCTCTATAAAGCACACAGCATGAGTGACAGTGGTGCTTGGGAAAGAGTCGCCTAAAAGTAGTGGTCAAACAAATGCTTTTATCTCAATGACAGTAAGGTCTGCCACTGTATAAGCACAAGTGTGTGTGTGTGTGTGTGTGTGTGTGTGTGTGTGTGTGTGTGTGTGTGTGTGTGTGTGTATATATATATATATATACTGTAAGTAATATGTGGCAGAGGTATGTGCAAAACAAATACATCTGCCACATATTCACACTTAGTTCTTAATATATGTGGAAAATAAATAATGTAATCCAGTATATGCACATATGTTACCTTATGTCAGAGACCAAATATTTACTCTACATATTTGCACACATATCCTGAAATATATGTGCTAAACAAATATATCTGCCACATATTCACACTTAAAGTTCTTAATATATGTGGAAAATAAATAATGCAATCCAGTATATGCACATATATGTTATCTTATGCCAGAGACCAAATATTTACACCACATATTTGCACACATATCCTGAAATATATGTCCAAATATGTGAACATATATGTCCCAATATTCAAAATATATGTTCATATATGGCCATATATCAGATTTGCGTATGGGAACATGTTCTGTGGAGTGATGAATCATGCCTATCTGGCAGTCTGATGGTCGATTCTATGCTATGATGAACTAGAACAGAGATTGCGAGCAATGACCTCTCGTACAATATCATCATGACTCGTACAACATGAATGGGCAAAAATTCCCACAGACACACTCCACAATCTTGTAGAAAGCCTTCCAAGAAGAGTGGAAGCTGTTATTGCTGCAAAGGGGGACCAACTCCATATTAATGCTTACAGATTTAGAATGGGATGTCATAAACGCTCCTGTAGGTGTAATGTTTAGGTGGCTCAATACTTTTGTCCATATGGTGTATGTTTGCATTTGCCAGCTTATGCTCACCTGAACCTGTCTGAAGATGCCCTGGATATACTCGTCCAAGTACTTGACATGCCAAACCAGGAAAGAGCCGTCAGAAGGGTGGATGGTGAACAGCATGTCGGGGCTCTTGTTCCACTCTATGGTCAATGTCTCCATCTTCCTCTCCAGCAGCATGGAGGGCAGGGGCATGCTGGAGCTGGATCCAGGGGAAGAGGCCTTGGTGCTCCCCTGCTCCCCTGGTTCGCCCTCCTCACCGTGCTCCGAGGAGGCCTTGTCAGACATCTCATCCAGGTCTAAAAAGCAAGAGAACAATGTGCTTTTTCACTACGATGTTTTAAGTTCAAGTGTTTTAAGAAACCTGTGTTGGCGTGGTTGAGGGTCATACCAAAGTCAAACTTCATGGGGGAGCTCTCTGTGTCCAGGGGGTCCTCAGTAGTCTGGTCCAGCTGCTGTTCTGACAGTTTACGGAGCTGAAGCATGAAGAGATCCATGGAGGAAGTGAAGCTGAGGTCCTTATTGTTGAGCCAGTGGACCACAAAGCCTCCACCACCTGTCCCATCCTCTGGGCTGAACACTGCAGAGTCAGCCAGCACTGATGGGATATCTGATAGAGGGAGGAAAGAGGTATGGATGGATGAAGGAAGAAACAGAGTAAAATATTCTTCAATCTTAGGCTACAATCATAGCTGCACTGAAGGCACTGGTCTCTGATGTAAGTTCATTTATTTCCAGTGACAACACCCATTACTGCTGAATCATTCTGCTGCATTACAATTAGGATGATTATGTGTTAAATTTTTCTCTAATTATGCATGCATAAAATTAAACAAACATTTGTTTGCACTGTTTTTTTGGCAGCTTTCCATCTAGTTTTTGTGATGAAGTCATTTCATTAGCAAATTCTGATTAACATAAAAAAAAGCATGTTATGAAATAAGCAGATCCAATTGCTCTGATCTTAAAATGACTGTGACTGTGGCATGAGAAAGAGAGAGTCAATAATCATGTGGGCTTAGAGATGTGCCTGAAATGCTGCTTAGCTTGTTTGAACAAACAATACCATACCTGTGTTTGGGTTAATACTGGCTGAGATGTGGAAGTGACACAGGGCATTGGCATGGTGTGCGATGTGGCGGTGTGTGTGTGTGTCCTGTGTGCCCAGCTGAGAGGGCAACAGCTCAGTGTGAGCCACCAGAGCAGAGGACCGTCGCCGCCCTCGGCGCAGATGCTTCAGGTGGTGGATTGACTAGTCAGAAAAAAACAGATTGGACAGAAAGAGAGCAGATTATTTTTTATTACTTCATCAAGAATATAAAGTTGATTTCTGGTTTGGCACAAACCACCGAGAGTAAGTGTACCTCCAGAGCATGTTGAATCTTGTCCTTATTGCCTGCCAGGCCAGGCAGGCTGGAGCTGAAGGATTGTGAGTTCTCAGATATCTGTCCCCCAAGCAAGCTGTCCTCTGGCAGAAGGGTCTCTGACCACAGCCGACACACACCGTCCTCACAGGATGTCAGCAGCACATTACAAACCGAACCCCTGGGAGGATAAGAGTACAATGTGCTGTAGTAAACAACTGAAGAGTTACTACTAATGATTACTTTGTTATTTATTAATCCGTCCAGTATTTTGTTGAGAAAAAAATGTTGTTATGACGAAACTACATTTCAAGATACAAGTTATGGTTATTGGTAACTACAGTTTTTTAAATGCTGTATCTGTAATTTGGTAAGGAATTTTGACATCAGTAAAGCAGCATAAATCAAGATATCATTGCTATACAATCAATGCAAGCTAGCTAACTGTCAGAAAAGTGGGCTAGCATACCCATGACTAACATTTGACATACTTTTGCACCATCATGTGCATGTAGTTGTGCAATCAAGGATCTTTTCCGTTCAGCAGTTACTGCTGTGGTGTGTCACTTAAACTTTGCACAGTGAACAACCACTGAGCTGAGTTTCTGTGGACACCTCAACGGTCAAACTTTTTGCAGGAATACACTAGTGTTACCATCCTGTAAAACCTGGGAGATCCCTACAACATCTGTGAAACTCAGATACAAAATACAGAGCATACAGTAATTCAACACCAGTTATTTGCACAGAATGTCAAACATATCATATAATATTAACGTACCATTTAGTATCAGTTACATGACTTGATAAATACCATTCTTTTTGCACACCTTCTTTTTTAACAAGATGTGATTGCTTTACAAGCTCAATATATGTCAACTAAAATGTTCAGTGACACTTTTTTTTTACACATAGATGAATCAAAGCTTAGAAACATTTACAGCACTGTAACTGCAAGTAAAGTCTGTAGTTTTTTTTATTTTTATTGTAGCTTCAAATCCCATCAGAAGCCATCATATCAACTAAAGGGATGCATTATAGAGGAATCTCCAACAGTAAAAAATATTCAATATCATCATCAATCATTTAAAATTTTTAGGTATTTTTAAAGATTAAACTGAGAATGGGTGGGATCCCTTGTCCCTTATTTGGGACAAAAAACTGTGTCCTGCTTGAGAAGACGAAAGCTGTGTGGAAGAGGGCGAACTGATAAACATCTTGTCCTCCCTGTGTGTGTTTATGCGTGCGTGTGTGTGTGTGTGTGTGTGTGTGTGTGTGTGCGCGCGTGTGCACATGCGAATGTGTATGTGTGTGTATGCGTGTACATGCGTGTGTTCTTACTTGGGCATGAACTTGCTAGTCTTCCTCCAGGACATGCCAGTGACAGAACGAGGGTGAGCCAGGTAAACAAAGGAGAAGTGAACAGGAGGGGGCTTCTTATCAGAGGGGTCCTGCACCACCACTGCAGAGCGCCAGCCCGTTGTGGGATACCACACTTTGAGTAAGCAGTCATCCTGCACATGAACACACACACAAACACAAGCAAACACACACACACACGCAAACAGTCAGTTATTATACACAGTCATTATCAGGGATCATGCATTTCAATTTAACATAAAATTAGTACAACATTTGTTTTTTGGGGGGTTGTTTACATGCACATGTACCTTCCCAACAGTTGCAAAATACTCGCCATCAGGAGACCACTTGGCAATGTGAACAGATGCAGCCGTCCTGAGAGATGGAATACAGACACACAGACATCAGCTATTTTCACTTTCCCATGGATCTGCCCCAACTCACACACACAAAAAAACACAAAACCACAAAGTCAATATCAAGGCTGTGTTACAGAGGCCCAGGTTATTTGTCTCGGAAAACAGTTCACCAGAGCTGCCAGTGTATGGTTCCTTGTTTGTGCATGTATTGCTGATGGGAATTTCACACTTGCACTTCCCCATTCAAGTGACTTCCTCAGGCACTGACATGTAGGTTAAATATGTGTCATCAGCACTAAACTTAGAATTGACAGTCTTCTCACAAACACAATACACAGACTCAGAGCATGGAGCTTGATACACTGTGCAAATCTGTTTCATGATGTTTACACTGATCACTATTTATATCTGTGAATTTTGACCAGTCACAATGATGTCATTTCAGAAATTTCAAAGTCTGTGACACATTAACAGCCAGTGGAAAAATTGATATCATTGTTTAGGTTGGACAGGACACCCAGGAACAAGGTACTGAATGACAGAGTCTAAACAAATCTGTATCTTGCTCTAAGCAGAGGGTAGGGCTGGGTATACCACTAATTTCCTGAATCAAATTGGTTTAATTCTGATTCACAAGGTTCCAAATCAATTAATTTTCTGATTTAATTCAATTGAGTATCAATTCAGTTAGGGATACTTCAGTTAAAGTACCAATTCTGCTTGGATATGAATGGGATTCTCAGAGAGCTAATGCTGTATATTGTACAAGGAACCCTCTAACCTGGTGCATTATTGAAAATAGTAATGTTTATGTTAAGAATTTACCCCAAGTCAGTTACATTAATGTGCTTTTTATTTAACATGACCAACACGCTTGTATATATTGTGTTGACACTACAGCAGTCAACATAATATAGTGTAACTCTACAGTCTCAGAGCAAAACATTAAAAGATTGATTCAGGGATTAAATAAATCTATAATCAGGTTATTGATGAAGATGAAGACTGATTCAAATTTAATTCAATTCGATTGAACCTAGCCCTAGCAAAAAGAGTGATTAAACAAATGCCAGCATGCCACCTTTGGTTGTTCATCATTGCCTTCAATAAATATTACATTTTCACTTTCTTTATGACTCATGGAACTCATGACTGGAAACTTGTCGTTATCAGAGACAAACAAAAGATTTATCACATGTAATTACATGTAATAAATTTGGTCAGAGCAATCCTCACTAACTTGACACTTTGACAGAGGGGGGAATAGAGGCTAAAGCTGTCAAACACATGATGAGTGGCCTGTGGTGCGTTTAGGGCACAGGGAGCCTACCTATAATCACACATTCAGATCAGGAAGATGGACCCCAGTTTCCAGTAGGCAGTTTTTGCCCACTAAGATGGCTACTAAGATTTCAGGATTCAACACAAGTAGAACATTTATATTTATATGAATATATAGATTAAAGTTAAATAGCAATAAACAATACAAACTTAAAGCAATGTATCAAGTCAAAAGACACTAAACTTTTCTTCTTGTAGGCTTTTTGGTTGTCAGTGATCTGGTCAAAGGGTCTTGCTTCCTTCTTGTAAGTTCCTCATAAACGAATACTTGCAAGTTTGACAGCTATAAAAAGGACTTGTGTTTTCAAGTAACCTACACCAAGAATGACCGAAAACCAAGAAACTAAAACACACTCACGTCGTGCTGCCATGGCAGAATAGAGAGCAAAATATCAGCCTTAACTGTCTGATATATTTATTGACTAAATGTCGCTATATGTGTAACACCTAAACACTAAACGCATAATGAAAATGTCCGATGTTGGCTATTTATAATACATTAATATTTCTGATAGCTCGCTGCTGTTGTGACGGTGCAGTGCCGGACAAGAACATCTAGGAGATAATGATGTAAATAGGGCTAAAACGTGGACCCATGTTGCTGCTGTTTGGCCTTCAGGTGAAATCCTCAGAACAGGATTATGTTCCATGAGTGTTTTGAAGTGTTTCTGTGGTCATTTCATAGTCATTTAATTATGCTGTTGACTGATTTACTTTTTTGTCATATTCATTTCTGCTGGATATTTTGGCCAACAGTATTTTAAAAACATCTGCATACTTCACCAGCCAAAAAACAGCTGAAGGAAACTCTGGGTGAGGCCTACTCGACCACTCGGGCCACATTCCTTTGTACGCACAACTGTGACTTTGGTTTCACATAGCTCTGCCTGTTGCCAAAGGCATGCATCTTTCATATTTGAGACTGCCCTGCTTTTGTTGTGAGAAACGTTTCAATATTGCTGAGTCTTGATAAGATCATGTTGACACAATGACATACTGATTGCTTTTAGCAAGCATGGGCTTGTAAAAAAAAAAAAAAAAAAAACATGGCTGTAATTCTAAAAAGAAAATGAAAGTGACTCTGTCCATTGAAAAGAAAAGTAATAACATGTAAAAAAAAGTTGTGACAAGTACACAAAGGAAAATGAACAGCACTTCGGAGACCTACTTGCACTGCCAGACACATTTCCAGTCATTGAGGACGGGGTGGGGCTTGTCATCTGTGGTCTGTCCCTCCTCCTCCTCTATCAGGGAGTCTGTCACCGGAGGAGCCCACAGCTGGAGGCGTTCGGTTGCTGCTAGGATACGGTTCCCTGAAGACGCAGGAGCACTATGTTATACACCTCACATTCATTACTACAGCACACAGAGCTACATGTACACTCCGACTCTTATGTAATTCTCATATCTTTCCAAACAAACCGAAGGGATCTGTGAGTAGGAGCCGCACGCAGAGAGGTGTTATGTTAGTCAGACAGTCAGTGAGCCAGTCAAACACAGAAAGCGTGGGCGTACCTTGTGGGTCCCAGGCCAGGTTGTAGGTGATGGCATCAAGGAAGAACTGTCCTGTCTTTTGCCACTGATAGTTAAGCTGCTGTTAGTGACAGGACATGAGAGCAGGTCAACATACATACACAACCACAACATGCAATGTTATTTACATTCAAGTGTGATTAAGCTAACCGGATACTTTATTGCAGCAACAATATCATTTGCTCTATAGTGGCATGCACAGAGTCAGGCACAAGGAAAAGAGAAAACCAAAGTTGTTAGTGGTAGGTCCTTTTACGCCATCACAGGTGCTTAATATACTTAAATATATGTGCATATGCACATACTACAAATGTGTGGAAATCTCTACTTATGTGTAAAGCAATGAAAACATGATCTATTCCAAGGCAATGTGAATTACATTAATAACCACAAAAGAAACAATAGAAATCAGAAGGCTCTTATGAAGGTTGAGTTTAAAGACATTTTTTATAAACACTGATCAATCAGCCCCTGGTCCTCAGCTTCTTTGTCCTGTAGAATCAATCAATTTCACATTACACATGCCATTCATTTGAAGATAGACAGGAACGTTGGTTTTTGTGCTCACCTTGTGGCGTTTGTTTGGGTTGGTAGCAATCGGTTCAAAGATGCAGACTGTGTTTCCGTAGGATGCAGCAATCTAAAAATAAAGAGCTGCGATCATCATCACAACATTACTCACCCCATCAGTCACTCCCACAGGAGGGGGCGGTGGGGGAGAGCACGCGAAAGTGGAGTAGGAGTGGAGACATGAGCAGCAGATGACATGACCGAAGAAATCGCTGAATGTTCCTTCATTCTGCTTAGTGTAATTACTAATGTCTAATGAGTTCACAGAGAAGTGGAACTGTGCACGTTTGGTTGTGTGCACGTGTATTCAAGACTCACCCTGCCAAGCTGGTGGGAGCACTCAACGCAGCCCACCTGTATGTTTCCATTTTGAGCTCCTGGGATAATTTGCACACACTCAAAGTCGCTGGCCAGGATCACTATGTCACAGCCTGAGCCATAGGCCTAAAGAAAGGAGGGACACAATAAGAGATCAAATCAGATGGAGCTGCAAACGATTAAAAAACGATTCTGGATTTTTTACACTGGCCAATTTCAATTTAAATGCAACATGTTTCAAGTGCAACACCATATACATAATATATGTAACATATGCTATAATGCTACTTAATGATCTGCCTTGAAAAGTATCACACACAGCTGAAACAAAAAAAAGAAAAAAACAACCTAACCAATCAACGAGCAAACAAATACATAACCTTTATTCTGTGCTCAGCCAGAGCAATATTAAATCTCATCCTATATGTACATACTATATGTGTTTATGTACAGTATATGTGTAAAATATCACATACACAGGCTACAATTCAATGAACTACAATGCTTGGTGGCTAACAGATTATGCAAACAACACTGAAGTGGAACATTTGAGATGGCTGGTCACCCATCTCTTATAAATATGTATACGTGTCATCTGACTGATTTTGAATTATCAACTACAATGAACTCCAGTCAGAGAGAATGTGTGAGAGAACAATAACCAAAAAATCTGCAATGAAACCATCAAAGCACTCAAATGCAGTGAAATGAGTGAAGCACTAACAACATCATGGTTGTAAAATCAAGCTGCAACAGCATGGCAGTGAAACAACCATGATATTACCATTCACGACATGGTACCAAAACTAACATAACAGTATCATAACATGGTAGTGGAACGAGTTTAACATTAGGAGAGCGTAATAGTGAAACAAGCTTAAAATTGCTCCATTACTGTGACTGAAACTAGAATAGCACAGACACCACAGAGATCTAGGAAGAGAGCATACACGAGTTACAAACCTTGGGAATATTTGCACAATTCAGCAGGGCATTATTGTGTGCATTAGCATCCATGACATTTTAACTTGACAATGAACACTTGAAGAGTTGAGTTGGTGTATGCCCAGAAATTCACAGGTAAGCTATGCACTGCTGATTAGAGGGCATTATTAACACTGAAAACCCCTGAATAATAGCAAGCCTAATGTTATAAAAGCAGACTTGCTGAAAAAGGTGGACAACAATATCTCCTGAGATTCTGGTAGTACTGTAGTACAGACCAGGTTATAATTGCAATGATACAAATTAAACCGGCATGGACAATCACATACAGTATGCACATGAAGAAAAATGCCAAAAGTAAACGCTGCCGATGATTATGGTCATTTAAGAACAGAGGAAAACCATGCTGTCGTTTACACTGTGCCATCAAGTGCCTCGTTCCGGCTGTTCTAGCTCTGATAAAGTTACACCATAACCATAAACATAAATCTCCTGGCCTCAAAACAACCAGTTAAAAACCAATGAGTGATGTCATACTTGCTTTGCCCAAATTATTTAGTATGGCCTATTTTAGGCTATATTATATTTTGGAAATATTGTTATTATGGGTATTATGGGTAGAATGTGTTTGATTGAGAATCCAGTTAGTTGAAAATTGTTTCACTTGTTCTTTTTTTGTCAAGTAAGGCATTATTCCAAACGTGCCTTACTTATTTTGAAAAGCAACTCTGAGACAAAATTATCTGTGCACACACTCTTTCTTGAGTAATAAGCAAAGTGAATTCCACAAAAGCTCTATATAATCTTTATACAGGAGGAATCCATGAGAGAATGGATGAAGAATTGGACAGAGAAAAAGAATTAAGAATATCGGATTAAAAAAAAATCAAAAATAGAGACAAAACCAATAAAATCCAAACAGTAACCAGTCCTGCTTCTGGAACTGCAGTCTTTCCAAGGGCAGTGAAACTAGCACAATATCTAGCATGGTTCCACCGCAGCCAGTGTTACCCCCTGGCCAGACCTGTGCCAGGATTAAGGTTATGGGCAGCAGGGTAAGTTGATACAGAGGCGGCTGCTGGTACAGTGGTGGTTGGCAGTCAAGTGCAGGATGGCAGAGATGGAAGCAGCACCTGTGAGACAGGCTGGCTGGCCTCGAAGCCACAGTACAGTCTGGCTCGTGTATTTCATTATTCAGGAGAACAGGAGGAGAGGCTGGGAACCACCGTGTCACACAACAGGACAAGAACACAGCCAGGGATATACAGTCACAGCTGGGGATGAAATAGTGGCGCAGGTTCTTCGGTACCAAGCCGCACACCGTCTAAGAGAGACCGATGAAAGAAATGGGGAGGTGTGGTCCTGGCTTTACTATTACTGCGGCAGCTGCTCCTGCACATTACGGCTGGAATTAAAAGCGGTCACCGTCACGCACTGTCTAAGACTATTCTGCACACCTCTCTCTCTCCCTCTCTCAAACACACACACACAAAAGAGTATGTGACTGAGTGTCTACCCTACTCTCTCTGCCAGGGATGTAATTTGTGCTTAGTGCTACCTGCAGCCAGGCTGGTGAGCGTGCTTGTGCCAGCCTTGAATAGGATGACCTATCAACATGTCTTTGTCTCCTTGTTTTGAGCTTGTGTGTGTGCTGTATGTCTTTCTACATGTGCACACAAACACACACACAAGCACACGCATAAATCAACCTGCACTGAGGGCAAATTAGTGCAATTTGTTCAGAGCAGATGTTGCATACATTTTTTCATGGAAAATATATTGACCCAAAGCAAAACATAGGTCACAGGTGATGGTTTCAGCACAATCACCTGAACAGCTACAAAGGTCGGCTTTAATGCCTGCACAAATCAACTCAGATTTAGCCATCAGGACCATTTATTTGCATCAAAAACAGCACATGACAGTCATGTATTTCGTGCACAAGTGATATTCTCTTGAATTTTGTTTTCTTCTATGACCTGTAGCTTCATCTATAATGTTGTTTTTCTCACTGAGATGCTCCTCACTTAATGAGTGCAAGGCTGAAGCTGCATGATTCGCTCCCTGTCAGTCACATAGGCTGCTCATATCAAGCGTGCTGCTCGATATGCATAGATATTACTTCTCAGTACAACATCACCATTCATGAAAGCAGGTGCAACTACAATGAAAAGAAAAATAACTAATAATTTAACCACCAATAATTAGATTTTTTCGCAGAAATATGACTTGTTATCTGTCACTTTATTCCAGACATTCCATCATTTCACTGTAAGCATTTAACCCTTCACACAATGCCTGTTTTTCACCTCAAATTACAAAAATTATATTTTGGTTAATATTAGAACTTCTGATAGTAACATAAACATAGTCAGCTACTGAAATCTGACTATCCAGAACCACAACATTGTGCACTGCAAGAAAAGAAATAAGGCTACTGTATAATGGAGAACAAAAAAAAGTTTATTCTAACCCTGAAATTGAAGATGGAGTTGGCGTGAGACATCGAGTGCCATCTAACCCTAACCTAACCCAGGTTTCTAGCTTTGGGGAAGCTTCTACTAGTGCTGGGCGTCAAGGACAAAAAATAAAATCTTGATCTGAACCAAAATCTTTATAATCTAGATCTTTTCTTGTTTTTCACTTACCACTACTACTAACTGAACTGAACCTTTGCAGGCATGATCAGGCATGCTGGTTCTGTGTAGATGAGAGAATTGGCTTGTTTGACCGAGCACTCTGTCAAACAAGCCCGAGTTATAACATTATTACATATGTAGTCAAAATCGTGATTTTATGATTCAACTGTTTGTTTTACATCCATTTAAAACACAAATTCAAATTAAGTGACTTATCGCCAGCCCTAGCCTCTTTCCCATTTCATCATGGAAATGTATGTACATTTATACCTTTGCCCAATTAGCCTATGTTTTTGAGGGAGAAAATTTAAACATGCAGGTAATAACTTTACATTATAATATGCAGTGGCATGCAACTGGATAAATGCAAATGTCTGTAACACACACAAACACACGAGCAACTGATCCATTCCACCTTCCCCAAGTCTTTGAACACTCTGATGACAGATAGGACGACAAATGTGTGTAGGCAGGAAAAATGAAATCATGTTTTTTTTTTTTTCTTTTTAAATTACACCAAACAAGAAGCGCAAAACAAATGATCAGAAACTTTGAAAAATGTTCATTTGCTCTCACACAGATTTGTTCCGTCCATGAAAATGACTTTGTGCTCAGTGACAAAGCTGTTAGGGTGAGAATCATCAACATCCTCCTCAGTGTCCTCAAATGTAATTTTTAGTACTTAACTGATTATGCATTTCTTGATTATTTCAAAAATATTTCTCAAGCAATGTCACAATTTTGCTACTGCAAGGTTTTCAGTTGCTTTGCTCTGCTCCACTCATGTATCTGCAACATTAGAGCGTCACCATGTTCTCAAAACAAACTTTGTTTCTATTGAATATTAGATCCCACATAATGGCATGACAACATTGCTCACACTGAACACAAACCCCACAACATTTAACTGTAATGTTTTAACAGTGGACTAATACTTCAATGGGAGGGAAATTTTCCAGAAGTAGATGCAAATGAAATGTAAATGTGACACACCTCTGCTCAGCTCTTTCTGTGAATGAGCCATTCAGGCAAATGACTGTCCATTGACTTAACCCAAATTTCTATGTTAATGCAGCAAAAAAAAAAAAAAAAAAACAAAACAAAAAAAAAAACATCTCTGTATCACAAACAGCTAGGAAAATAAAAACTGAACCAAACATGAAATTAAGATCACAGGCAATCCTGCTGATTACATGAGGTTAACAGAAGATGCTCAAATAATGCTTTTTCCTCATCAGATTGTGAGCTCAAACGTTCAGTATTGTCTAATAATGAGCGCTGGCCTGGAGCTCAAGACCTTTAGTCTTGAGGACAAACATAATTGAGATATCAATCTCATCCATTTGCTCTGGTAGTGAGGTTATGTATCTATGAAAAAGGTACGTAAATCAAGTAGCGTTGCTTTACTTCATGAAAATATTACACAAAGCTCTTGGTGTCGGGTTTGGGGACATTCTCTGGATATCATTACATATCTGGGCAGTGCCTTCCTGTTTTTACTGCATCGCTGAATCACATGTTTTTCCTCCTCCTTTTTCAGCCCAACTACGAGAATTCTGTGATTAAAGCTTCAAAAAGCACAACCTGAAAGCTCCACTTCTTTTCATTTTAGAGGACAGTCTGTTCATTCAGAGAGGATCTTTGCATTATTGATAGGATCTAGAGAAACAGGTTCACACCTTGCTGATTAGGAGGATCTTAAATGCTCTTTGAATAATGGAGAACAACCTGAGGTGGGGATGTAGCTGTTTTTCGGGGTAAATTCACTGTAGGTAGACTGACCTGACCCTGCTTTTAAACCTGGACAGAAAACAAAAACACAGTGAACAGTCATGTGGAAAGAAAGAGCGAGAACTCATTTCTGCCTTCATTCCCTCAAATGTCCCTTATTCACCATGCCTAATGCAGTCATGTGACCATGTTCCTTTGCCACAGCTGCTACCATGTGTAACACTTTCATTTTAAACCCTACACTGATTGAGCTGGCTTAGCCTTAATTTAAACTGTAGTCAAAAGCCTTAGTTGAAAACACAGTGTGATCAATCCCGGCCTGTAGTAACCTGGTCTCTCTGTCAATCTGTATTAAGACTTTTATCCCTAGCACAGTCCAAAGGCCTGGACTTTAACCCTAGTGTTTATGGTCTTACTATAAGCCTTGTCACTCTCCATAGCATGCCTGCAGTAAAGCAGTGTGCATTAAATCTTACACATGTTCATCTATGAAAAGGAGCTGATAGCTGTTGTAGGTTAGGTGCATGTGCGTGTGTGTGTGTGTGTGTGTGTCTGTGTGTGTGTCAGAGTTTGGCCAAGGGGCCCTTGGGGTCAGTGTGAATGTAACAACAGTGGACGTGATGTCCTAATGTTCTTCAAATGCCCTCTCAGACACACAAAGCAAACATGAGGCATAAAACCCATGGTCTTATGTCAATGTGCAAGGCTTCAGCTCCATACAGTAGCTTGCACTATCCTATTTTGTTGTGCAAGCATGACCCCGATCTCAAACCCTGCCCATTTACTCTGAAATAGCCTTGATCTAGGGTCAGCATAATAGGGAATGGGGACTATTCCTCTCTCTAGTCATTGCAGATATGAGAAGGATGACACACTTCTCTTAGTGAAAAACAAAACATTACATGCATGAGGAATGAGAATAGGGAACAGAAAGTAATGTCTGTGTTCCAGAAAAAAAAAAGAAAAAAAAAACAGTGCCTCTATGAAAGGCAGGAAGAACAGACCAAGCCCAAATCTGGCAGCCATTAGGCAAGCTCACAGTGTTCTCGATATGAAGGAATGGCAGTGTGTAGTACTGCTTAAGAACATAATGTGACTATGAGCCACGGATGACAGAATTTAAGTGGACAGGCCACACTGCTTTCAGTATTGAGCATGACTATTGGGACCTCAGGAGTCTGGTTCTGGGTATCAGCATACCAGCTCTCATAATGTGTATCATCATGAATGCAAAAATTGTGACACGTCTTTATTCCATCTTGACGCAAAAGGCAAAAAGGGTATTTGTTCTAAGCCTTGGACCACACAATGACAGAGTAGGCAGCACATTTTCTCACCTTTCAATCTCTGGGCATGACAAATCCTAAGTTTGACATAAATAATAAACAAAAAAGTTGCTTTTATTTTCTTTTTACTAAGAAATAATGCAGAGTGAATATGACAGTGTCAATCATTGCATTGTAGTGGCAAGCAAAAGATGATAAAAGCTTAACTTGGAGCCAGTCCTTTCCCTTCTCCCTTCTTTTAAGAAAGAGTGTGCTTGTGTGTTTGTGTGTGTCTTTTATTTATGAGTACTGTAGTTGTTGTTTCTGTCGTCTTTGATGCCTACTATGTGTGTGTGTGTGTGTGTGCGTGTGTGTGTATACATGTAAGACTTTTTGAGCCTTGTCAAAGAAAAATTTCTGGCACCTTCTGGGTCAGACAATAAAATTCTATCTATCTATCTATCTATCTAAATGCTATCTCATTATTATAACAATACTGCATCTCACTGTGTAATGTAGACTTGTTGAGCTGATGATGATCTCCAATGTTTGACCAATCAGCTGAGAAAGATAGGAACTGGTGGTGAGGTGTATTCCTTATGGGAAAACACGAGAGATCATCCAGAAATCAATAAAGCTATCACCACTTTCATCCTCTGGTCTCATTATAATTAGCTGGTTCAAGATGCTGCAGCCGTATTCTGTAGCACAGAGAATGATGAATTCAACGGATCCGCTTGAAACAGCAGCGTTGTGCACAGCCAAGGAGTTTGAGCCACCATGCCACAAAAGGGTGCTTGCCTGCCTGCCTCGCACTGCATTTGGTCTGCCATCTCATAAATCTATAATATCATAAGTTCTTCCCATGTCTGGCTGCACTAAATGGAATATTGACTTGCCTCTTCAGTCCTAGAGGCGCAGAGAGAAATGTTGGGAAACTGCCATCACACAAAGAAAATATTTATAGCCCATAAAGCTCTATCCATTATAAACACTGAAGCTGGCTCTAAATACAACTTGATATGTGTGTGTGCAAATGTATCCAGTGTAAATGATTGACAAATGATGGCAAGTTTCCTCATATAAACGGAGAGCTATGACAGTAGACAGAGACAATGTGCATCTATGGCAACACTTTAACTGTAATGGCAATTTGATAATATTATCGCTGTTATTAGTATTGGCACTCCATGTAATTCCAGAAAATATGTCGTTTTTCAATACCAAAACACTATCATCCATCCCTCTAGCTCATGTATCCATATATGGCTCTCTACGTCATGGCTGGCACAGCTAAAGCTGGGATGACAAGGGAGCTAATGATCCGTGAGGCGGACTGACACCAAATGGTAGTGAGCTTAACTAGTTCGGCTTACAGGCAAAACGCAGATTGGTGCTGCGTTTAATCAAGTCCAATACACCGCTCACTACTGTTGTGTGCACTGCTAAAAAAAAAAAAAAAAAAAATAGAGAAAATACTAGCCAGTGATGTTATGGCTGCGAAAAGGGATTCCCTTGCAGTAACAGTACGAGATGCAGCTAAAGGTCATTTGAGTGGCTAACTGTCTTGGGGAGAGGAAAAACAACAAATAAAAAATCTCTGGCGAATGAATGGAATGGGGGGGCAGTAACCTTGAGCATCCACTTGCTGTAGTTAGCCCGTCATTATCTAACTGTCACGGCGACTGAAAGACTGGCTCGGTACAACGCAGCCTATAACAGGGGGTCTAGTAGTCCTGACTCACTGTTGGTGTGTGTATCTGTGCAGCAGTCCCACCACCACACATACACACTGACAGGTTAGCTAGTACGTTAGCTCGCTAGCCAGCC
This sequence comes from Myripristis murdjan, assembly GCF_902150065.1. Classification (NCBI taxonomy): domain Eukaryota; kingdom Metazoa; phylum Chordata; class Actinopteri; order Holocentriformes; family Holocentridae; genus Myripristis; species Myripristis murdjan. Next base: position 16,772,819 of record NC_043982.1, read on the forward strand.
CGTATACAGCCGATATAATGCTAGCTAGCTCACTACCGAGCTAGCTAGTCGGGCGTATTAGCTTCATCGGGTGTTACCGTGAACAAATAACATCCAAATAAAACCTCACCGTGAATGGGATGTCACTGACGCTTCCCACCGAGTAGCAGCAGTCCCCGGGGTTCACAGCTCCCGTCAGCACCTGGTGTAGATGCATTTTCCTTATATTTTAGCAGCAGATGGATATTTTAATTATTTATGACGAGTCCACCCTCTCGTTTTCTCCATCTAGCAACTGCTGGGAATCCCATCAGTGTCGTTAACGTTTTACTCGGCCCGGCTACGGCGTCTTCCTCCACAAACGATAGGGTTGCGAGGAAATTATATCGAGTCGTGCAAAAATAATTTCTGTCTGCCGAGTCATCTATTTTAAATGTGTAAAATCGGCCGTCGGTCACCTCTCGTTGTCAACACCATCGCCAGGATTATTCGCTGGAGCCGAGGCAGCAGGATCTCCGCAGCGAACCTGACATGCGCGTTCACGAAGTTCCCCAGGCACGACTGCATGGCCATAGATGCACAATTTCTAGATCGGCATATAGAAAGTGCTGCGTGTTACTTGGTGATGCGTAATGAGGATTTCTGGATAAAAATTTCTCTAAGTGAAACAACATATATCGCAGTTCTTGAGGCTGGCGTGAATGCCTCGTGTCTGGTAGTTGGGCGTCGGTCCCACGTGTTCTAGCAGACATATTTCTATGTTCACGACGCTCCAGTTTGTAGAGCGCGCACTGCTCTGACGAAGGCTTGAGTTCATTGATCTTGAGAGATGAGGGGTCTGGGGTAAAACGGATTTTATATCTGTGATGATCTGACAGTGTACGAAGACACAGATTAGCTTGTCAAATTAAAGTGAATTACTGACCTAGAGCAGCAATAAAAATTATGGTAATCATATATAATTTCTAAATACTGATACTCCCATACAATGAAATTAATAAAATAAACTAAAAATAAAATAATAAAAAATCATGGAGTTTGAATGAATCAGTCTTGTAAAGTTTACTATTTCATGCCAACCTCCAACACACACACCTGAAGATCTTACAATTTCTAATTTATTATGTGTTGTATCAGATATTTAAGTGAGACAGTGCGTGCTACAATCACTTTATTAGCACACAGGCAGCAATCACGTCAGTTCACAGCATGGTCTCACTTGAAAGCATTAAGTGGGCCCACTTATCTTGACATAGCTAAATAGCTGTGGAATGTCACCAGGCAGCTGCTGCGAGAAACTGCAAAAAGTGATAATGTCAGACATAAGCATCAGAATGTGAAATACTCTGACTAGGATGCCTACTACTGCTGGTCATTTGACAGAGCATCCAGAGAGTGAGTCAGCGAGTGTGGGGTTCACAGAAGCTGCATCTTCAGTGCTTTCACCGTGCCTCCTCTCCTTATCTCATCTCAGTGATGAGATTTAATGTAGCAGACTAACATCTGTTTGTTTACCCATTTTCCCCCTCACTCTCCCTCTTGTTTATCCATTGTTGCCGTCTTGTTCTTTGTTTCTAAATGAATGATGAGACGACCGGCATGGATCCATGGTGGTGATGATGCAACGAAACACTGAGGCAGTGGCCTACTTAGTCAAGACACACTGACATTAGACAGGGCCTGCCTGCTAGCCACCGTGACACACTGGACAATGGGACAGGAAATCGCATGGCAGTAGCCCAGAGAGAAGGTGACACATACACATAAACAGTGTCAACAACAATGGCACATGGTACAGGCTACTCATCATGTCGTATGTGTAGTACCGTTGTATATGTCCATTTATGCATTTGGTCACCGACTAGCCTTTCTTTGTCGTAGCCTACAAATGTCAGACTTTACAACTGTTTTGTGATAAAGTCACAAACCGGCTTGGTTTATTCATGTATAATAACAGACCCTGCATTGGAAAGTACTGTGTGTGTGTACTAAGGGACACATAAGAGAATTAGGGGTGGGATGCTGGTGTAAAGACACTTTTCTAAAACTAGAAAACCTTGATGACTAGTGTGCCACAACACTAGTACTTTAGTACTCCAGGTAAGCCATTATAAACCATAGCTGCAACATCCCTGCGAACAAGGTGAAACTATATAGTATCACATAGTGCAGATAACTATCCGATGAATTGAAAGTCAGAGTAATCTTTCCAGAGATCTGCCTCTGTCAACTCCTTTGTCTTTGGGTAATTTTTAAAGGGCATGCTTCTGTGTAGGCCTGTGACTGAGACTGTGGGTGCATCTAGCCTGGATTAAGTCTATGCCTATAGGGATTAGTGCTGAAATGATTAGTCCATTAATCTATTATTCAGAAATTAGTTAATTATCATTTTGAGAATATTAACCATTTTGGTCATTTTTTAAGGAAAAGTCCCATACACTTGCCGATTTGCTTTTTTGTTCATAGTGTTATAAAATGAATACTTGGTGGTTTTGGCTTCTGGTCTCAGGAAGCAATTTGAAGACATTGCCTTAGGTTCTACTAACTTCCCATTGTGCATTTGTCATCATTTGTGACAGTTTGACCACTAAATGGTTAATTGCTCAATTAATCAATCAATCAAAAAAGAAAGAAAGAATCTAAAGAAAGAAAAAAGAAAGAAAGAAAGAAAGAAGAAGAAGAAGAAGAAGATTGAATAGTTGACAATTAAAATAATTACTGCTTGCAGCCCTACTGGTAATAGGTTTCTCTAACTGAAGAATAACAATAACAATGACAACAATAATAATTATTAGAAATAAATATGTTTCACCTCTTCACCTCTTCACCTTTTCATCAACACAAACATGAAACAGATTGACAGTTTCAAGCACATACACAGGAGAAATATTCACATGTGTCTGTCCTGGCTGCTTATTGTTGAGATGATGGAAGAAAAGGGACAACATGCACTTTGGCTGATTAGGATGCACTGGGGTTCTCTCTTTAAGCACTAGAGGTATTGTGCATCTGGCCAAAAATGATGAGATCACTGCTGAGAGGGGGGAGCTAGCCAAAAGGAAGTCTATGTAAGGACACCCTGTCTCAGCCAGGCCAAGTGGACAAATGTAGGCAGGTGCAAATATTGCATTTAAAACAGGAAAAGAAGGGTGGTGCTGTGGGTGGGAGGAATTATATGTGTTTATGGATGTCGTGTCTGGCTAGAGACTGCAGGGCTGTTTGTGGTTGCAGTAGGGTTACAGGAAGGTTGATGCAGTGTTTGTAGTCTCTGCGGTGTCATTGGGAGACAGAGCCTTGATCTACAGAGAGCAGAATTAAATGCATTATAGATTTTCTCATTTCATGGATGGCTGCTATAGCTGGAGGGGGGCTTCCGGCCCAGCCCTGAGGTACAAGACATTCAGCTCCCCGGGACAGGAAAGTAATGGAGTCTTTTCACATTCCTCAATAAATAAAGCAATGCATACTGTTTAAAAATGGCAGTCTTGTGAAGTAAACCACAACAGAAACACAGTCGGTCCTGCTTTCTGTGCTTTTGCAAATGCCAAATGCTTATGTGCATTTTGGGACTTGTCACTGTTTCAGAGGAAATGGTCCCTAACCAGCAGGGGGCCCCAGAACAGTAAAAAAAAGCACTGTCTGAATTATTTACTGACCCTATGAAAATAATGCAGTTGTGATCATAAAAGAGAGAACTATGCATAAAAGATAAACGTGTTGGCAAATGGTATCCCAGGACAGCAATCACAGATATCTATTATGTTGTTTGTGGTGTTGTGTATTGTGGATAAGATATGGGGAAAGGGAAAGCCCAAGGCAGCTTTTAGAGCTGTCTCCCAAATTACACCATTTGCCTTCAGCCGCCTACAGAAAGACGCACAGACCATTATGGCTGCTATGAGTTAGACTGACAAGATTGAAATATCCCCTGTGTCTTGTTTTGGCAGTATAATATGGCTCCTAAATTGTTTATTAATTTAATACCCTACTCTATTAACATTTTATTGACATCATCTGAAATCCAGACTGAGGAAATACCGGTGTGACTTATATACTAGCATACTGGGTATCATGCGTAGGCAAAATGCACAAGGGATTATAGAGATCATTAAAGCATCATTGTTCTGAAACGTTTTATGAAATGTTTTTTATCACTTCATGGTTATCCATTTAGTTGCTGCTGATGCTGGAGAAAATGTGCTACTAGCAGAAAAGAACAGGGCTTAAATGTGGCTTCACAGTGTGTTCAATGAGAGGAGTTGTAAAGGTCCTTGGATGACAGAGAGTAAGGGGGTGAACTGGATGTAGGTTTGGAAAAGGCCACTCAAGCATCCATCCATCCACCCATCCTATTCATGAACAGATGTGCTGCCATGCCTCCGGATTCAGATCACGTGATGTGTGCACTCTCTCCATTTCAATCTGCCACTTCACACAGCTGTGCTCTGACTGTGCTCTGTTCAACACAGGAAGATGCCCTTCCATTTCCTTTGAGGACAGATATGAGAAGTATGAATAAGACATGTAAATACACTACAGAATTAATAACAGGCATTGAGTAGCTTCAAGTCTTGACCCTTGCATACTGTCTATTTGATGACTACTGCATATACTTCTACACTCTTTTCACCTTCTCCCTCATCTTCCTCCTATTCCCAGTATTGTTGTTGTTGCTATTATTATTTTTACAGCCATTAGCTATACAGCCATTTTAAAACAGTCTTACAAAATGAATCACGCAGAGCCCCAGAGAGGCCACTGATTTTCTCTTTCATGCACACAGTGTACTTAATTGTGACCATGAAATACTAAATCAAGATCATGAAATCCTAATCTATGCACACAATTTATTTATTTCATGCTCTCTGTTTGCTATGCAGAGCTCTCAAATCAATGACATTGTGTCCACATTTTCCCTAATTTGTGCTTCCTCTAAATAAAGCATGGCCACAATGCTATGGACAGGAGCCCTGCTGTTGCATGTGCATCCTAGGAGGTTAATGTGTCCAGGTTGCCCAAAAATCCATAATAAATTAGACCTATATGATTTAATAATAAAAATTCATAATGCATTCAAAATGCAGATCCCGCCTGTAAAGTGTGTCCATCCATGACTCCATCTGCCGTTACCATGCAGTTGGTTTACACTGAATAACTTGATTCAATAACTTTATCCAAATCAGCTTACTGATGCACGCAGAATTCACTCACCCTTTGGGTGCTCCATGGGTGATCCGTAATGCCTTAAGGTGCAGGGGCTCTCAACATATCTCTGTAATGCATCCCCAAAATACATGTTAATTAAAGAACTCCAACTCCACAGATGCTAATGTCAGCTTATCAATCACAACCATGTTTTCTTTGGAGAGGGAACAATGTAACTTAAACATGGACACACTTGTATAAATTTGAGATCTTGAAAAATCAAATTGTGAGAAAAAAAGTAAATTCGGCATACAATTTTGTGACTTTGATTTAGTATTTCATGGGCACAATTTAGGATTTTGTGTGCACAAAACTAAACCCCCCAGAGTGTCACAAACAACGGGATTTTTTTAGAACAAGAAAACAAGACTAGGCCTAGTTTAGAGGCTGTCACTACAGATTGAATCATTAAATCTGACTAATTTCTACTCTGCTATTTTACATTCATAACAGGCGTGTTCATTTGCACATGGGAGAAGCCTCTCTATCAACCAGAAAGGCTTTCAAACCCCAAAGACCCAGACCCTCTTTCCACGTGGTATTAACAGCCGTCCTGAGAAATCCGATCACAAGCTGACATCTCTAATTACAGATGTAAACACCAGCAATGCATCCTCAATTCATTTTGAGCCAGGTGCACTAAACCGGCAGAACTTGTGGCGATGAAGGCCGACTGTTGCATTGTCTCACGCCGCCTGTGTTGGGGCCAAAAAGTTGCATTTGAACACACTGGAAACACTGCAGCCAATGGCCAAGTAGCATGTACTTTCTGCTTCTGAGTGAGAGGAAATAACTCTCCATATAAGCAGGTGGTGGTTGTCTGTATTCATCATTCAAAAAGGGAAACTGGAACACCCAGGACCACACAAATGCAGACCATAAACAAAGCAGTGTTTGCTTACCATGTTCACATGACTCTCTCACCACAGATGGTTTCATAATATAGCTCCTTGTCATTGCAAATATGTCTGATAAGAAGCTGCAAATGGCACTGGCATTGTCGGCTCTTGGTCTTCTGCTTGTGGAAGAAGAAAGGAAGAGGCAGAGGTGACAAATAAGGAGAAACCACACTAAATGGGTGAAATGATGGATATTGCGGTGACAGCGGCTTTCCTGAACCGGTGTCGAGAGCCGGACATCCATCAGCTTAGTGTGTCATAGCCTTAAACCTAACCCTAACCCTTAGAAAGGCTCTCTGGCAGAAAGCCCTGAAAGCAAACTTCTCCCACAGCCTCCACAAGATTCAGCATGGGGAGACATTGCCCATCTGTTGGTTGGATCACTTTAGTTTGGTCACCTCCCTGCAGGACACAAGAGCCCATCAGCAGCTGTCCTGTGAAGTCCAGATGAGAGTTTTATCAGAGGACTGTCGTAATGCTGTTTTTAATGAGTGTTTGTTTGGCTTGACTGTGCCTTCAGCATGCCTTTTCACGCATGTCCATTTCACCAGTGGGTGTCACTCAGAGATAGATGGACTCAGTTAAGCATATTCACAATTCTTAGCCTTTGAACAACTGGTTTATATTTTTGCAAGCCTTGCCTGGGCGGTCTAGTAAACATATAAAACTTAAAGAGGTGCAGAGGTTGCCCTTAATTGTTGGTGCAAAGTGACATATTTTTTTAAAGCCCATAATGACACTTTAGCACCCATGGTTTGTGTAATCTAAAGTGAAATCTGTGAGACAAGGTGGAAGCCATCCTCTGGTCACTGACCTCATTTAGCTCTTTTGTGGAGTGACTGTGTCCCTGCAATAGGGTTGCGAAGACTGGGTTGTATTTTCTGGGTCACACTGTCAGATTTAATGTGTACATATGTTTTGTGAGCAGTAAAGATTGCTACACTGTGATTTTATATCAAAGAGTGATAATTATCACTGCATTTTTAAATTTTGGTCAAAAAAAAAAAAAAAAAAAAAAAAAAAACACTCAGACAGATGTGACCCAAGATCATTTTTATTTGTAGCCCATGCACTGCACTATTAGACTTCATCCATCTCTCACTGGTCTTTTGACCAGTGAGACAGGCAGCTACTGGCATCATAAAGGACAATTCCAGTTTTTTGCACTATATTTTCCTATAGCTTTTACTGTCATCATAATTATGTGCAAAATTGTGTGAGCTTCTGTTATCTTCAGTTCAGCAGGAGCACTGCTGTGCCATAAATTCAGAAAGGTAAAAGGGCAATAAAAAATTATTACAACTGAACTGAAAGTGAGTACAGTATACAAACCTCCTTTAACCCTCCTATTATGTTTGGGGTCAATTTGACCCCATTCAATGTTTAACGTCTCTAAATAAATGATTAACGTCATTTTTTTTTTTTTTTTTGCTTCATATTTAATGACTTTTCCTAATGTAATGTGTACTACCGGGTAAACATGAAACTCACATGATGATATGTTTTCAATGTCCTGTACACACTTTGTACACATCAGTTATAAATAACAAAAATCTGTACTCAGAAATAATATAAGCCATTAAAACACCAAAAAGTACCTTACACAAAAGTACCTGACACATAAACTTTGGTAACAATTTTAATTATAATAATTTTGTGGCGGTTTAAACTGCTGGGGTCAAATTGATCCCAAACATAAAAGATGTTAGTAAATTTGAACATAACAGGAGGGTTAAGATCAGACCAAGGAGAAGAATGAGTCTCAATTTGAGTTTAAGGTGCACCTCTACTTATGGCTAACAAGCAATATATGATCAGGTCACATAGTTTATCCAGGAAATCTTTACATAATCCACCTTGTTTGGGTGATCATTCCTGGCTTCATGTTTTTGTTTTTGTGTTTTTCTAATGCCAACAATCAATTAAAATGAGCCTTGGCGTTTTGTGCCTCAGGAATATTGAGAGCCCCGCACCAGAGTTTGTCTCCTCTGCCGCCCCAGGTATTTGGTAACAGCAGCACTAAGCACTAAGACAAAACTGTTCCGACCAGATGGCACAGCCTCTGGATGGATGAATATGAATGTTTTTGTCTTTCCTAAGAATAGAGAAAACAAAAACAGAAATAACAACTCACAATTTGTGATTCTCATAACGCAGGGTTGGCTTTTTAAACAGCAGGCATTTTTTTAAAGATGATTCATTGTGATCATTGCCCTTCATCTCCCTGACCGCAGTGGTTTCTCGTTCTACTTTGTTTGATTTTAGCAGGACTATTTTTACCTCTAACACCTGCTCATTCACTATTATAATTCTCTTCACTTCTCTCTTTCTATCTCTCTGCCCCTCTATCTCTCTTTTACACACACCCCAATCCTGCTAAGACTCTCAGAGATTTCTGTGTCTGCAGAGATACTGAAGATTGATGACAGCTATTCCAGAGCATCGTTTCTGTCTCTGACACTCTGCCTTCTTCCCCATCTCTCTCTCCACTCCTGCCTCCCCCTGCTCTCCCTGCTCTGAGGAAGGTCAGCCTCTCTTACTGTGGTTAAACTAGTCCATCTGTCTCTCCTCCCCTCCTGTCCAGCCAGCCTTGGGCTGACTAATGAATCTCTCACACCTGCATTTGTTTCTGGGTTGATTCATCGCCACTGCTGATGTATGTGTGTGTGTGAGTGAAATATTTCCTAACCTATTCAGGGGTCCTGAATCCCATTCCCGTCCGTCCCTGTGCACATCCAAGCAATGTAATTGTGTTTTGTGTGTTTATTTGTGTGTGTGTGTGTGTGTGTGTGTGTTTGCACAGGCAAGTGTGCTAGGATGTGAGTGGCGAGTTTTACCTCCATCCCTATTGTGTTATAACAGGATTACCTGTTTTTCATCTCCACATTATTGAGCTTCATTGTGTTTCTCTATCACATTCATATTATAGCTGCTTGCTAATCCCCTCCATCTTTGGCAGGAGCCTGTGCTTACACCATTTTTGTGTATGTGTGTGTGTCCCTGTGTATTTTGCAAGTGCACAGTAATGCGTTAATGTGCAATTTGTCAGAGACAGTTTTAGTGTCTTTGTGGCTCAGCGCTGCCATGTAAAGGCTGTGGGAGGAGGACCAGATGGTGGGTGTGAGCAGATTCCTGAGGTGGATCCTCAGTGAGCAGATCAAGGGCTTGGCATGCACGCACGCGTACACACACACAAACACATGCAAACAGACCCTACCAGAGCTTGTAATCCCAGTTGGGTAGCTACAGGTTGGTGAATAACTGTAGCAGAAAGTAGAGAGAGAGGAGAGAGGAGAACTGCTGACATGGTAGAGAGGAGAGTGTGTGTATGTGTGTGTGTGACAGGGAGAGAGAAAGAGCGAGAGGGAGAGTATACTTGCTGTGAGCTGTATGTTGTGATGTGTACTGTGTACTATCACCTGCATGGATCATGAGCTCAGTAGCTTCCTGAGTTGGAGGGGATTAGCAAACAGCATGTATGAGTACACACTGTGTTATTTTGTTTGTACATGTATGAGCATTATGGCTCTGTTAAGTACTTGCTTGGGTTACTGGATTATTCCATGCCAATAGTCAGCTCAGCACAATGCCAAAGCCTGCTTCAAAGAGTCCCAAGGTTTGTGTGTGCGTGTGTGTAGGTGACTATATCCAAACTGCAGATTTCAGTAGCGACTGGCCTACCAAAGAGGAATAGTAATTTACAAAAAGTGACAAACAGAAACAAAGAATAAACATAATCATAGCCTATATTACTGATAAAAATTAATTGTGATTACATTACAGTTTGTAATTTGTTTGTTTGTTTGGATCCCTATTAGTCACTGTCAGGGCAGCAACTACTCTTCCTGGGGTCGACACAAGTAAACATTACATCACATCACAAAACATTACATCCTAATAATAAAAAAGGAAAACCTAAAACAAAGAATCAGACAACAATAGCCTCTCTATAACAATGACCAACTACTCACAATCTATCAAGAAATAACCAAATATATAGTCAGTAACAAACCTTTAGTACAGCTCAAAATAATATTGTATCATTAAAAACAACATGTATAGTGAATTAAAAAGATGAAATGATCCAAAGGGTTCCTTGTTTAATATGATATAATCGGCTATTATGTGCAGAATATGTCCTATTAGAAGAGTCACTGGTGCTCTGAGCTATTAGATATTTCTTTAACCTCTTTTTAAAAACAGTTTTGTTTGTTAAATGTGTACCATCTGATGGAAGACAATTCCATACTCTTATTTCTCTGTACACAACGTTACGGTTGTACGGTTGTATGGTTGTCTTGCATTAGTTTTTGAAAGGAAACGAAAAACAACCTCTTGATGCATGCCTTGTATTAAAATTATGGCCATTTCTACTGGATGAAAACTGACAATTTTCCTATTGAAGAAGCATTCCTTAGTGACTCATTCATTCATTCGTTTTCCAAACCGCTTATACTAGTAAGGGTCGTGGGGGTTGCTGGAGCCTATCCCAGCGCTCATTGGGCAAAAGTCATAGGAAACAGTCTGGGAAGGTCGCCGGTCCATCACAGGGCTCCCTTAGTGATTGATATCTATTATAAATTTAAAGCGTGATTTCAACCATGGTAAGGATTTAGTCCAAAACATATTGAAGCAATATTGTAAGGGACCAAGCACGCAGGCACAAGTTAGTTTAGAAAAAAAAAGGCATTCATTCAGCCCAAACGAGCTCAACTCCACTGCAACTCAATCTGAATTCAACAGAAACCGACCCAACTACTAGACAAACAGAGGGACTTAAATACTGGTTGATCAGACCATTGGACACACAAAGGGGTAGACAAAGACAAACTAACTAAACAAAAGTACATTAAACAAATGTTCAGGTTTTTAGAAAAATAATCCATAAAATAATATTTAAATAATAATATTAAAGCAATAACTTTAAATAAAAATAAAAATAAGGTAAGTCAAAAGAGAACAGAATAACCAAATAGAACAAATGCTTTAACATAATGACATTTACAAAGTAACTAAAATGTGCACGCTACCAAAATGGAAACAATGCATTGTCAAATATTAATAAAGCTATGAGCAATGTCAAATATTAATAAAGCTATGAGTGTGATATATGGGCTCTTAAGAAAAATGTCAGATATTCCTTTTATTCTCAGTGGAAAATGCAATATTTTAAGATGGCTTATGCATTCAAATGCGTTTTGATAACATTTCTAGTGGGAAATGTGCGGAAAACGCCTCCCTCCCCAGATTTCACATTTCCCACTAGAAATGTTATCAAAACGCATTTGAATGCATAAGCTATCTTAAAATATTGCATTTTCCACTGAGAATAAAAGGAATGCCCGCCATTTATTTTGTTTTCACAGAAAGAAGAGCCTGCAGCGCATAGGTCACGTGATCACAACTTTCTGGCTCACAATTACGTGGGTTATATATGAATTATAGTGCAATACTTTTCGTAGGAATTTGTACGAATATTGAATGAGAACAGCCTGGAACAAAAATACCATGTGTCCTGTCATTTATCTGTTTACTGTAAGTATGTGCATGGTGACTGCAAAAATGTGCATAATCTAAATTAAACAGAAATGAAGTGGTCAAAAAAGGTGTGTGGACCAGGCAGTGTGGTGAAGGGACACTTATGACTTGTGTGGCAGCAGGGCGGCCATCACAGACGTTTAATGACCACAGTAAAGCACGAAACATGAGCACAATTACCACAATAAGCATTAGCCTTCTGTTATGAGACACTATGCTGCACCCAAAAGATATGCATACAATGCATGTGTATTTGCATGCCAAGGACCTCCAAACACTCATCCATTTGACCACAGACCACCAGACTTTTGTTGCACATGACTTGGTATAGCATTACATAACTGCCTATATAACCTTAAGTAGGGAGATAACACTGGGCGCAGTGCAACCTATGGCGAAAATGGCCATCTGTGTGCCTTCTCTGACTGAGCCAGCCTCTGGAGTGAAATAATGATGACATCAAACTATTGCTCATTTTAATGGGAACCACCTGGCACCCCTCAAGGACACCTGCAGGTCCCCAGACGTCACTTTGGCATTGTTGTTATAGAGCAAGCACAACAGGCCAAAAAATATACTCGCCAAGATTGCTTTTTATAAATGGAAGCCTTTGTATGTAAAGAGGTGTTCATATCTGTTCTGCATATATGCACCATTTATTCATAAGACCTCTGCTCTAGTATCTCAATCTGGTTAACACCCCAAGTAATTGTTGGGGTCATATTTTTGAATTGGACAGGTGTAGCCTAGATTTGAAAATAATAAAGTGAAACTGACATCACTTGTTTTCTTTCTTCCAGCCTGTGTGAGGCCTGGGATGTAGGCTTTCTGTTGTGCCACCAGGTAGTATTTTTGGAGCCTGTTTTGTGCGGTAGAGTAAAAGCGTGGAGCAGGTGGGGCCAGGGTGAAGCCACAGCTGCAGTTAAGATCAGCTGCCTTATGTGGTCATCAAGCATGCCCCTGTGTGGCCCAGAAACATTGTTATATGGATTGTCCTTTTTCATGCACTGAAGTTCCTGCAAGTATCTTTCTAAACTAAATTCTAAACTGGACTTGCCACACTTGACATTTTGCATAATAATACTAACAATAATCATATAATAACTCATTTGCTTATGATGTTAATAGTGCTACTAACAACACAAATAACACTAAAGTAGAGCAGCTGTACCATGCCAGTCTATACATGAGCCGTCCACAAGCAGTCAGTCTGTAACCAACCAGTAGGACTAGGAAGCCAGTCAGCCTTCAAACGGCCAGTCAGGCTTCAAATAGTCAGTCAGTCAGTATCCAAACTGTGAATGAGTCAGTGTGGATCCATCCAGCCGGTGAGTTTCTTTCCAGTCAGTGTTCAGTGAAGTCTGCTTTGCTCTTCACACAGACAATGTCTGCATTGTCTTAAAATGTTTACAGTGTAACAACCCCAAGTGGGTGGGGTTGTGTTTGGTGTCCTGCTCGGCCTCTCCCCTCTCTTTTCACAGGGCACAATTGATGATGGGCCTCCGGTGTGTGTCTCCGAGGGGGTGGGGCCGCGTTTATAAAAGTACCTGCGGAGTCTGCCCGTTCTCTCGCTCCTTCCCATTCCCGGCCTGGCCCTGCAGCTCACCTGTTGTCTTTTGTCGTTTAGATTGCATCCAACACACATACACACACAGCCATGCACCCACACACACCACTGACCTCCTACATTACAGATATAGATTGTCATTTGTGGTTGTTTATTCGTACTGTCCACGTCTTATAAATAAATGTAGTTTGGTTGGTAATATTCCCTCTTGTGTCTGTTTTGTCAGAGATCTGAGCCAGCTCTGACAAATGGGGGCTCGTCTCGGTTAAGTTAACTCGGTTATATTGTTTGGATTTATGTGGTAGTGTAGGAAGAGTTTTACTCACTGGTCGGGGTAGGTGATACGCTGCAGGTGCGCATTTTCTGGAGGTTCCTGTTAGGCTTCAGGGCACTCTCTCCTTTGGGATTGTGTCTGTTTGTTTTTTTTTCGTAGTGCTGTGGGGAGCGGTAAGTGTTGGTCTTCTCGGGGGCACTCCAGGGGCTCGCCGGTGGTGATCCCGCTGGTTTCGTGCTTAATTGACCCGCTGCAGAACCGCATGAAGACCAGGGTTGAGCTTAGTCAGATCCTGGGTTAGGCAGTTAGGGGAGCGCTCTGGGGGGCATTGCTTGTTCATTGTGTACCTGGTAGTGTGGATCCGGCTCCAAGGTGAATATGGATTTGTCAGCCTTTTACAAAGCGCCGGTGCGGTGTTTTTGGACTCCTGTAAGAAGGATCAGTTGGTAGAGATTGCTGAGCACTATGATATTGTGTTGCAAGAGGGGATGCTTAAAGATGAATTTAAAATGTTTGTGTTGTTGACCTTGTTTGAGAAAGGTGTGTTGCAGAAGGAGCCTGCTGCTGAGCCGGCGGCCGTGGCTCGGTGAGGTCGGAGTCGGCATCTGTGTCTGTGGGGCAGGCTGAGGTGCTCTCGTTTGCGCAACGGAGAGAGTTGTTGCAGCTGGAGTTGGAGCTGGAGCGGACAAAGCTGCGGGTTTTGGACCGCAACAGTAGGGTGTCTGGTGCGTCAAATGAGTTGGGGTCTGTGGCTGGGCGTGAGGGCAGAGACCTGACCGCCAGTCTGCGCCTTGTGCCAAAGTTTAACGAGCGAGACCCCGACACTTTTTTCACGTTGTTTGAGCGTGTGTCAGAGGCCAAGCAGTGGCCGGATGGAGACAAGGTCCTCCTGTTGCAGTGCGTCCTCACAGGCAAGGCGCAGGAGGCGTACTCGGCTGTGTGCGCACAGGAGGGTCTGACCTATGAAACGGTGAAGTCGGCCGTCCTCAAGGCATATAAACTCGTCCCAGAGGCGTATCGCCAAAGGTTTAGACACTGGGTGAAGTCCGATAAGCAGACGAATGTGGAGTTTGTGCGTGATTTGACCACTCATTTTCACCACTGGTGCGCAGCGGAAAAGGTAAATACATTTGACGGGCTGTGCCAGTTAATTATCATGGAGCAGTTTAAAAACGCTGCGCCTCAGCACGTAGCCGCCTACTTGAACGAGAGAGAGCCGGCTACTGCGCTTAGAGCAGCCGAACTGGCGGATGATTTCTTGCTGACGCACAGGTCTGGTTTTGTTGGGATGTGTGAGCGAGTGGGTGATGACGGCAGTTTTACGCGCGGCCGTTTTTCAAAATCAGGTCCGGCCTGCGGTGCATCTGCCTCGGTGCGCCCAGGCCGTTCAAACTTGTGTAATTTCTGCCATGGGGAGGGTCACTGGAAGGACCAATGTCCATTGTTGAGGCGTAAAAACGGTGCGCCTTCCCCAGCTCCGGCCATGTTGTGCGCGAGTGCGCTGGTGGAAAAGGCGGTGGAGGTTGATGACGGTGACAGGTCTGGGTTTGAGCCTTTCATCATTGACGCGCAGGTGTCCTTGGTGGGCAGTGCTGAGTGTGTTAATATTAGAGTGTTGTGTGACACGGGGGCCCGACATTCTTTTATTGTGCAGTCGGCGCTTCCTTTTTCTGCTGATACGCAGTCTGGTGATTTTATTGTGATGAGGGGAATGGAGCTCGGCTTCGTCCCAGTGCCGCACCATAATGTACCGTTGGATTGTGACTTGGCTAAAGGTGTGTTTTCTGTGGGTGTGCGGCCCGAGTTGCCCTTGCCGGGAGTGTCAATGATTTTGGGCAATGACATCTGTGGTGGTCGTGTTTGGCCCAGTGGTCCCCCGCCTCCTGTGGTGGTGTCCGAGCCGTTAGAAGTGGCATCTGACAGTTCGGGGCTGGAGATTTTTCCTGTTTGTGCCGTGACGCGCGCTTAGGGTAAAGGTGCATCTGTGCCAGTGGAGACTGCGGCCTCAGTGGAGCCAGTTAGGCTGCCTGACTTGCCTCCGCTGGTGTCAAGAGATGAGTGGATTAAGGTGCAAAAATCTGATGTGTCGTTGTCCTCATTGTGGGATCAGGCTGTGCCGCGTCACCAGGTTGGCGATGTAGCACAGGGCTATTTTGTTCAGGAGGGGCTCTTGGTGCGGAAGTGGCTGCCTTGTGATGGGGATGCTGTGGGGGCGCCTGTGTTTCAGGTGGTGGTGCCGCAGGCTTTTCGTTCCCAAGTTTTGAGAACTGCACATGATGAATGTGGTCACTTTGGAGTGCGCAAAACATATCTGTATGTGCTCAAACACTTTTTCTGGCTGCGTGCCAAGAAAGATGTGGCTGCGTATATTAAGATGTGTCATGTGTGCCAGCTGACGGGGAAACCAAACCAGCATGTAAAGCCGGCACCGTTGCAGCCCATTTCGGTGGTGAGTGAGCCATTTGAGTATCTGCTTGTTGACTGTGTGGGGCCGTTGCCGAGTGCCAAGTCAGGTTGTAAGTATTTGTTGACTGTGGTGTGTCAATGTACCCGCTATCCGGCGGCTTATCCACTTCATTCCATCACAACCAGGGCTGTGGTGAAGGCACTTTCACAGTTCATTTCAGTGTTCGGGATACCCAAGGTCATACAGAGTGATCGGGGGTCTAATTTCTGCTCACATATGTTTGCTCAAGTCTTGAAAATGTTGGGGGTGAGTCATAACCAATCCACTCCATATCATGCGCAGAGCCAAGGGGCATTGGAGCGCTTCCATCAGACGCTTAAGTCCTTGCTGCGCGCGTACTGTACGGAGCTGGACCGGGACTGGGAGGATGGTCTCCCGTGGTTGATGCTGGCAGCCCGAGAGGCCGTGCAGGAGAGCACGGGCTTCAGCCCGAATGAGCTGGTCTTTGGGCACTCGGTGCAGCACTGAAAGGTGGGTTGGTTCCTACCGAGGCGCCCCGGAACTTGATTGACTTTGTTAACGGCTTTCGGCACAGGTTGTTTCGGGCTGGTCTGCTGGCGCGAGAAAAGCTGGGGCAGGCTCAGATGGAAATGAAGGCCCACTGCGACCGTGGTACGGTGCGCCATGAGTTTAGTCCTGGGGACCAGGTCCTCGCGCTGACACCGCTGGTCACGTCGCCATTCCACGCTAAGTTCACTGGCCCATATGTTGTGTCTGAGAAAGTCTCTGATTTGAACTACCGTGTTGCCACTCCAGGTCGAAGGAAGTCGTCTCAGCTGTACCACGTCAACCTGTTGAAACCATATTATCAGCGCTCTGGGGATGGTGAGCGCGTCAAAGGTGATGTGAGTCCGGCGCTTGCAGTGGATACCTGCGGTGTGGGGCAGGAGTCAGACGGCGTTCCTGAGCCTGATGACAGTTTGTTGAGTGGTAGGTTGAAAAATTCCGAGTCTTTGTGTAACCTGGATTCTTTGTTGTCGCACCTTCCTGTAGAGCAGCGTGCCGAGCTGGTGGAGCTAATCGGGGAGTTTCCGCAACTTTTTGGTGATGTTCCGTCTCGCACCACCTGGATTGAGCATGACATTGACGTGGGTGAGGCGCAGCCAATCAGACAGCGGTTTTAACGCATGGGTCCTGAGAAGCTTGACCATTTAAATGCTGAGATTGATTATATGCTTAAACATGACATTGCTGTTCTGTCTGCCTCCAGCTGGGCTTCACCTTGTGTGTTGGTGCCAAAACCAGATAACACTCCATGGTTTTGCACAGACATGAGGAAGGTTAATGCGGTCACCAAGTCTGATTCATATCCCTTACCCCGCATGGATGACTGTATAGATAGAGTGGGGTCTGCCAAATTTGTGTCCACCTTCGATCTCTTGAATGGCTATTGGCAGGTGCCCTTGTCAGAGCGTGCAAGAGAGATTGCTGCTTTTGTGACCCCTTCAGGCCTTTATTCATATACTGTCATGCCCTTTGGATTAAAGAACGCCCCGACCACTTTTCAGCGGCTTATGAACCAGGTTGTGCATGGGTTAGAGGGCTGCTCAGTGTATTTAGATGACTTGTGTGACTAGTGTACAGCAGGAGCGCCGGATTCACTTAAGAAGTGGGGGGGCCAAAAAGTGCCGTGTTGTGTGTTAAGCTCATTCACAGTGACTCTATTCCGTGCACCTCATGAAATCGCATAATACATGCATACAAAAATATATATGAAGTAGAACTCAATATTAAAACCACTGCAAAGTCAATCAAGCTGCCGCTGTCAAAAATGTAGTTATTGACATCGGCGGATTATAGCGCACATAATTACTGCCAATTAATTATCTGAGACATACATTCACCTGCATTTCTGCAGGATTTACCGCACATGAGCTCCCAAAGACAAGATCACAACAAGAAATCAGCTGAATCTCAACAGCACAGGACTTCCAGCCCCAGTGCAGTCTAAAAGAGCAACAATTAAGCAATAAGCCCCGAGAAGCCGTGGGTGACAGTGATTTAAAACGCCCCTCAGCCGTTGTAAAATCACTGTAACTCATGTCTTCTCGGGGCTTATTGCTTTTATAAAACGGTTACCCTACATATAACCCATAAAATAAACACACAGAGAAAAATCAAGAATTTATTGGTAATAATGCAACAATACAATTGAGAACTATTCATTCTTCCACCAAGCAAGATAGAGTGGACAGAATGAACAGAGCGCAGACGGTAAGATTGCTTTGTCATCTAGCGCCATCATCATGTCACATCAGGCTATTTGGGCTTGTTAATATTGAATTGGATATTTCCATTAATAGTGCAATTGTTGAAATAGTGTTCAATTATGTTTGGACTCTTTGCAGGGACGGTGGCGTGCGTTTCGCGACAGGTGTGTTTTAGCGCAGACGTATGCCTAACGTCGGATCTAACAATAACAATAATAATAAAAGTATACTGTTAATTTAGATTTAAGATTCAAGATTCCTTTATTTGTCATTTGGCCCATAGTAAAAAATACACAGGTTAAAACGAAATAGATGTATGGTAATTTACCATACATCGGCGCTGTCACACTGTGTTCGCTTTGGGTGGAGATAAAAGGCAGGTGGATCAGGAGGCAGCAGGGAGAGGTAGGCTATTTCTCCAGGGAGGCCACTGGACACAGAGGGTTACCCGGCTGCTCATATATGAATCCGCGCAGGCTGTCTATGTTTTTTTTTTTTTTCGGCAGCATCTTCGTGATTTTTTTATGCAATCGTTCAAAGACAGAGTGACATATTTTAGGCCAGGGGTGTCAAACTCGTGCCATGGAGGGCCGAGAGGCTGCAGGTTTTCATTCCAACCAACAACTCCACCAGGTGATTTCACTGATTAGTCCCGCCTCTCTGTTTGGAGGTAGGGTGATCAGTGAAATCACCTGGCCTGGCCTGGCCTGGCCTGGCCCTGCAGCTCACCTGTTGTCTTTTGTCGTTTAGATTGCATCCAACACACATACACACACAGCCATGCACCCGCACACACCACTGACCTCCTACATTACAGATATAGATTGTCGTTTGTTGTTGTTTATTTGTACTGTCCGCGTCTTATAAATAAATGTAGTTTGGTTGGTAATATTCCCTCTTGCGTCTGTTTTGTCAGAGATCTGAGCCAGCTCTGACAACAGGAGTAAGCAAAATACCCCTTTCTCGACTTACCAAGACTGAGACAAGATGTTTGACACCATTTTCACCTCTGTACATCCAAGTGATTCACTTCCTAAGGGTAGCATTTTGTGTTATCTTAGTATAAAGACTTGAAGTACTGTATATGAGAGTGGATTTGAAAAACGCATCTTAGGATCTCAAAAAAAAAAAAAAAAAAAAAAAAATCTGTCAGATCTTCGAACAGTAGTGCAAGGATCACTGTGCTAGATGGAGGGATAAAAGTGTTCAGCTATTATAGTTCCACCATATAAAATGCCTCTTTTTGTTTTTTGAAAATTGCAAGATTTTGCATTACAACAACACATTATCCACTGTGTAAACAAGACAGCTCAGAGCTGCTGTGAGGTTTATTTTGTCACTTTCACAGAGCTAGGCAATTGACTCCCATATACTTCAAGTCTTTATGCTAACCTAACATGAAACGCTACCCATAGGAAGCGAACCACTGGATGTACAGAAGTGAAAATGGTATCGAACATCTTGTCTAAGTCTGGGTAAGTCAGAAAAAGGGTGTTCTGCCCAAAATGTTGGAGTATTCCTTTGAGCATAACTATGTACACACAGTGCTCATGTCACTTTATGCCACACAGGCTCAGAGTTCAGGGAGAAGGTGATCTTTGATCCTCCAAGTTCAGTTTTTCACCAAAGATGGTGTATTGTCTGTAAATTTGATGATGAACTGGTTGCCATGGACACTACTGCAAATAAAACAAGACAACCTGTCCTACACACTCTCGCAAACCCAGCATCACCAACGTAAGACCCTCAGTACATACAAGGAAAACAACACTGGCTGTCCGGGCCAGCAGGGGGTTTCTCAATGCCACATCCACAGCAGAAGCACCTGACCCCCCCACATTTGGTCTATGAAAAGTTAAAACTAGACAATGTTACATTAAAATCTACCAATTTGCTGCTATCGATAACCAAACAATAAAAATGCCTTCTTTTTTAACTTGTTCAAGGTAGAACTATGATATCAGTCAGATTGCTGAGACACGTTTGCCAAACATTTTAACCTAACAGCACTTCATGCTCCCTGATATTTCAACTTCAGTATCGAAAAGCTATTCTTAGTAACATTTTGACATGAAACTAGCTGACCATCTGAGCTGGTTGTGTTTATGATATTAGAGGATGCAAAAGGTTGATTCACAAACACAGATCAGAACCGGGATTAGACAAAAAGTAACCACTGCCTACCATGTAGACATCAGCTGTGTCTGTGAGTAATTTAGCAAAATCTTATAAAAATAACATCAAAGCTGGTGATAACAAGCAATGGGTAGCGGAGGTGTGATGAGGAATTACAGGACAAAATCTGAAATAAGGGACTTGTTAAATGTGAGCGGCAATGGAGAACACAATTGGGCGTAGGTTTGATTTTGACAATGGGTGGGACATAAAAGTGCATTTATGACTGCAATTTCATGTCATGTATAGCTGATCAAATAAACAAGCAAACGATCATAATCAGAAAAAAGAAAAACTATTCAGGGATTGACATTAATGTTTATACTGCATATCTGAATATCTATACTGACCACAAGTATTTAATAATTCTGTAATGTTGTAAGTTAAAGGAAACTAAAAAAAAGACAAGCAGGCAATTTAACAGAGTTCTCATCTTTAGTGCAACTGTGCATCATACTGTACATCAACATTGTAGGGGAGAGTGGAGTCAAGTGAAATGGAGGGTCAAGTGTAACACCTAAATTTCACCCAATTAGAAATAAGCTAGTGTCGTAATACTCACTCTGCATATGCTCACTATGGTCCTCTGCCTGCCTGAAAGAAGTCAGCCCATTTTTGATCAACATCAGCTTTTATCAGGAAAAAACTGTTCTTGAGGTAAGAAAGTAATTTTTCAAAAATGATGAATATTTTAACTACTGCCCTGAGTCTTTTAGGCAATGAACCTCAAGTCATATCATTTTGATGCCTGATTTCTTAGCTAACAGCCTGAATGAGTGCCATCTGATTCATTGCCTTCTCCTAGCTAGCACAAGGAGGTTTATGCTAGCTGACAGGGGTGGGGTCAAGTGTAACACCTTGCTAACCCTGTTTTCAGCAATAACAATTTGCGTCACACTGCAGTTTTTACTTTGTTTAATGATCTAAACCTCAAAAATGTTTTAGTACCCACTTAGATACTCTATGGAGTAGCTAGCAAAGAAATTTACCTCAGGTACAACAACAGTGGGTTTCACTGCTAGCTAGAATTCACTGCTAGCTTTCAAACTCACTAGCTAAAATTCAGAATTCTGTTCCTCAGGAATTTATTCATTGTTACACAACTAGAAGTTGTGGCAAAAGTCTAAAAGATATTATAGCATTAGAGCTCATTGAATTGAATATTCTTATCTCTTCTTGTTCTCAGTCCAGCTATGCCCAGGTTTAGGGAGAGAGCCACAGTGAGGGTGCCAGTCCAAACATTGGAACAAGCTTCCAGGTAAGTGCTGGATGGATCATCAGTCAGATCAGTGGCAAAACACTACAGCATTTGCCATCTAACTCTCAATAGATTTGTAAAGAAAAGGCAGAAACTCATTGAAGGGGGTTCTGATGACCTTCCCAAGTCAGGTCACCATTCTCACACCAAGGCATTCACTGAGGCTCAGGAGCAGGATCTGGTGAAGTATTTGACTGAGGCGTCTGAACTATATTATGGCCTGAGTCCTCAAGAGGTGAGATTAAAAGGCAGTTAGACAATAGGCTAGTATATTTTCAGTAAGATAGCCTAATAGGACTAAGCCAGCTAAATCAAGCTAACAAAGGAAATACGATAATGAAATGATGACACTTCGCATAAGGTATAGGTGATATGAAGGGGCTTTATCATGATGTCTAATTAATTTTCTTTAGTACCCAAGTACCCACCATCCTGGAATGCATCCCAGACAGCAGGCAAGGACCGGTTCAGTGGGTTCATGAAGAGGCACCCATCCCTTTCTGTCAGAAACCCACAGGCAACAAGCCTTGCCCGTGACACGAGTTTTAATAGTACCAATGTCGCAAGCTTTTTTGACAATCTGTCTGAGGTGATGGACAGACACAAGTTCCAGGCCAGTTCCATCTGGAACATGGATGAGACTGGCGTCACAACAGTGCAAGCGCCAGTGAGGGTTGTGGCAAAGAAAGGGGTAAAACAAATTGGTGCCGTAACATCAGTAACATCACCGTGGCTTGTGCGGTCAATGCATTAGGAAATACCATCCCACCCTTTTTCATTTTTCCTCACAAGCAATACCAGCCGCACTTCAGCAGGGATGGACCTCCAGACAGTATTGGTGCAGCCAATGGGTCAGGGTGGATGCAGCAAGAGGAATTCATCATGTTCCTTAAACATTTCAAAAGCCACACCAAATTGTCTCCTGAAAATAAAGTCCTCCTCTTGCTGGACAATCATGCATCCCACATGTCCCTTGATGGTATTAACTTCTGCCGGGATAATGGCATTGTCCTCCTCACTGCTCACACAAGTTGCAGCCATTGGACAGAAGTATCTATGGCCCATTCAAGTGTGCCTTCAACACCACTGCAGACACTTGGATGACAAGCAATCCTGAGATTACGATGACCATCTACCACCTTCCAGCTCTCGTCAAGAGGGCCCTTCCAATGGCTACAACTCCAACCAACATCCAGGCAGGCTTTCCAATGCACTGGGATATGGCCTTTTAATAGGGCCATATTCAAGGACAGTGACTTCTCTCCATCCCTGGTCACAGACCGCCCAGCACCAGGAGCCCCAGGAGTCTGTGTCCACCTGCCAGCCCAGGCCTCTGTCCACGCACCGCCAGCCCAGGCCTCTATCCTTGCTCCGCCAGCCCAGACCTCTGTCCACCCACCGCCAGAAAACTCCCAGTGCCATCAACCTCTGCTGATCACTTCTCTCCTGTATCGGTCAGGCCACACCCGAAAGCAGTACCCAGAAAAGAGGGTACAAAAGGGAGGAAGAAGGGGAAACGACTATACTAACTAACACGCCTGTTAAGGAAGCACTGGAAAAGGAAAAAGCAAGTGCAGGCCCCAAAGGAAAAAGGAAACTTAACTTGGGTGGGAAAGAGGCACAAAAGAATAAGACCACAAGCAGGCAAATAGAACCCGAGGAGACAAATGAAGACGGCACTACCTGCAATGTATACCAAGAAAGCTATTCAACGCCAGAGGAACAATGGCTGCAGTGTACCAAATGTGGAAAGTGGGCACACGAGGACTGTACACCAGGAGACCCATACCACGTCTGCCACGAATGTGATACACGCTGAAACTCAATGGATCAAGTTAATTGTTCTTGTTGGCCCTTTAATTATATTTAACATGTAAGCCTATTTGTTATGTTTTATAATGGGCTCTAAATTGAAGATGAAATATGCAATGGTCCTATGGTCCCTTTTTACTTCTTTGATGTTTTTGAGCTGTCTTCAATTTGACTGTCATTTCAATTCAATGAATACTATGTAATAAAACTGCTGTTTTTTTTCTTATTTGTGGTTGTTTCGTAATGTGTTACACATGACCCTCCATCGTTTTGCACTTGACCCCGCCCAGAGGGTCAAGTGTAACATTTGACTTCTCAAAAAGAAATCAGTGTTGTACTGTTCATAGAATTTTTTGAGGTTATTTAATTTTATGAGACATTAAAAGACATCTGTAAATATAGCAAAAGATGAGTTATCTAGTTGAATCAGTTAGAGAATAATTCAGAAAATATTAAAATGTGTTACACTTGATCCCACTCTCTACATAAACATAAATAAAATAAAATATAATAAATCTTTGACAATGAATACCTAAATACAAATGGTGTTCTTGTTGTTGAGGTCTGTGTTGTTGAGGCTCTACAGTTATATAACCTTGACATTTTAAATCATGGTCAGTAAAATGGATAATTCCTGCTTCCCTAGAGACAACAGGCCAATGTGCCGGATAAAAGCTTTCATTTCAAAGAAGCATGCTGAACTATTGTTATAACTGCCACCTGACAAAATAAACAGTGAAGAAAAACATCAATAGCTTAGTTGACTATTATTGTTATCACCATTATTATCAACTACACATCAGCAATATAATAAATAAAGTGGGCCTTCTTTGAGTAACTTCCACTTTAACTTCTAAAGAAATATCCTTATGTCCGCTTTTCTTTTTTTGGGGACCCATCCTGGCTGTGCCTTATTACAAAACACACACACACAGACACGTACACACACACACAAATGTGAATGTAAATGCAACTACTGATATTAAAATCCATCAAGCTGACATGACTCAGGAAAAACAAACGGCCAACATGGAACAGCTTGCAGCTGCAGATGCACATGGACTGTAGCTGCTGGCCAACTAGCGAAAAAAACTCCGCTGTGCATGTCCTCAGGTGGTTTTTACAACCACATGGAGTGACAGCGAGGACGGCCAATCACACATTAGCAAGAAACGGTGGACCCAATTGATGAGCGATATTAGGTTAGAGGTGGGACTTCTAGGAGAGACCGAGGGCTCTAGTTTCCCGGCGCAGCGCGGGGTGGCGCAGTGAAGCGAACCCCGCGCAGAGCTAGTTTCGACCAGCAAAACACCAGAGGCGGACGGTTTGCAAGTTTCGCAGACTGAGGTGCGCCGAGATGGGAGTGGTGGCGCAGCGGGGGGAGGTGCCGACAGATTCAGCTTGGCGCAGTGACAGTTTCGTGCAAAAAGGCTTCGCCGAGGTGTGCCAAAAGTTCGCCATCTGAAACCACGTCTACTTTCAGTGCAAGGCAGAGTGGAGCCGGCGCAGTGGAAGTTTGGCTGCCTGGCGCACATCACCAAAACCTCACAATCAGCACAAACAGTGCCAATCTCCTTTGATCTGACATCAGTTGTGACGGGACAGTTGATATGGAGATATATGTACGTGCTGATTGTGATCGTAGCATTGAATAGTGTTTTTTTTGTTGGTATTTATTGCATTGTTCATGTGTCTGACATTCCGGAAGCCTGCCTGTGAGGTTTTGGTGACGTGTCCGCACTGCTCGCCAGTCTCCGCTCCGCGCCGGTCTCCTGGGCTGCGCTCTGCCTGTGGCAGTAGACCTCCATGTCAGTTGTGTAAACTTTCATTACGCCTTCGCGCAGCGCATTTTAAAGGCGAGGACGGGTTCATTTTAATTGGTTAAATGTGAATCGGCTGTGTCAAGCCCACTCCACGCCTTCTCTCCTCCTTCTCACACTTTAACCCTCCTCCAGTGTTCGACCCTTATTTAGGTGTTCGCGGTCAAATTTGACCGGTCTGTTTTAACTGCTCTTATATTAACACAAAAACCATTAATCACTTTTCAACTTTTGTTGAAGACTTTTTTAAGCTGTGTTCAGAATGTCTCAGACCAGTAGATGACATGAGTAAGTGCAATGAATATAGAAAAAACAGACACAGAACAGAAAACATATTCCTAAATTAACATTTATTGTAAACAGAGACCAAATGCACTGAACATCAACATGAACAGTCCTCTCTCTCTCTCTCTGTGTGTGTGTGTGTGTGTGTGTGTGTGTGTGTGTGTGTGTGTGTGTGTCTGTGTGTGTGTGTGTGTGTGTGTGTGTGTGTGTGTGTGTGTTTTCACACAAATGAGTGGCATTCTACGATCAGGTCGGAGTGTGCCATGTAAATCTAGGCCTGGCGTCTGTGGCAGGAGAGGCTGGTTTTATTGTCTCTAGGGGCACAGAGCTTGCATCTTTTCCTTTTCTGCCCTTGTTGAGGGGGAGCGGCTGAGAGAGCTGTTGGTGGAGCATCTGTGGCCTGCAGACTCCTCACCAGACTTGCAGAGGGTGCTGAGCGGGGGAAGGTGTTGGTGCCTTTGAATTTGAGGCGTCACTAAAGCTTTCCCAAGCTCTGCCAGGAAGAGTCTCCTCTTGAAATGAGTCAGCTGATTCCAGGTTGGGTTGATCGCTGTCCACACCACATATGCGTTGTATGCAGACACATAAAGGATGTTGTGGAACACCACCACAGGCCAGCGAGCTGTCATGCACTTGCAAGTGTATGTAGCAATAAGCTGCAATAAAATAAACAATAAATAAAAGATTGGAAATTCACAAGCATATTGAATCTGTCTTACAGAAATGTGATGTTTTACATAAATAAAAGTAAAATAATAATGTATGATGAAAATGTATATTACCTTATCTAGGAAGTCAAC
Source organism: Myripristis murdjan (assembly GCF_902150065.1). Lineage (NCBI taxonomy): Eukaryota > Metazoa > Chordata > Actinopteri > Holocentriformes > Holocentridae > Myripristis > Myripristis murdjan. The sequence continues at coordinate 16,799,108 of NC_043982.1, forward strand.
TCCCCCTTTGTTGCTGTTGTAATCCAGGATGATATGTGGCTTTCGGCCCTCTGTGGCAGTAACAGCAGTATCTTTGTGCAGTGTGCTCATCAGTATCACATTTCTGTTCTTCTTGGGACACAATAGCGTGAGTGTCAGTAAAGGCAAATTTTGATGAGAGTGTCTCTCTTCCTCTGGTTGACACCGGTGCAGGGTGAAGTATGGGCTTATTTTTCCTCACAGTCCCAACCATGGTGAGCTTTCGTTTTACCAGCTCTTACCAAGTGCATAGGATGTGAAAACGTTATCACGTGGCATTATGCCCCTTGAGACCAGCTGTCATATCCAGCACAACACGCTTGCCCTGTTTTTTTTTCTGGTTTTCCATCAATAGGCTTCTCTGTGTAGACCTGCATGTTCCAGGCATAGCTGGTCCTGGCATCACATGCTGCCCCGATCTTGATTCCATACTTGCCCGGTTTGCTTGGAATGTACTGTTTGAAGGGACAGCAACCTCTGAAAGGGACCAGGCGCTCGTCAACTGTCACTTCAGGGCCTGGATTATACATCATTGGCAAGCGCTCCACCCACCTGTCCCAGACGTTCCTGATGGCAGCCAGTTTGTTGTTTCTCCAGCGCACAGGTTGTGCATCTCTGTTATCAAATCGGATAACAAACAGGACAGGATATCAAACTGCTGCAAAGACATAGTTGCCCGAAATATGGGCCTCCCAGACTCTGCATCTCACAGACTTGTGCAGCCTTGTTGTTTGAGCGGTATACTCCTGCCAGAATCAAAAGACCAATGTAGGCATGGAGGTCTGCCTGGTCCCACTCTCTCCACTTGTCCCCAAACACACGCTTTCCCTCCAAGTTTGTCATGTCCAGTATCATTTTCTCAATGGACTCTGGTAGAAAGAGTTGGAAGCTGGACTTGATGTCATCCACACGAGAAGTTGCAAAGCATGTTGGCCCTGAGGTCATCATCACAACGTTTTCCACTCTTTCCCTGCTTCCTCTGTCCAGGGAGAATAAAGACCAGAGCAAATTGGCATTCTTGGACTGGAATGTCACCTCAGGGGCGTCTTCCTCAGGGGCTGTTTCCTCCTCATCTGTTGACTGTTGGTCAGTCTCACAGTCTGGGTCGATGGGTGGGTGAGTGGGTGTGTGTATGGAGATGACGGTCATTTTTGACCGGGAACACCAAAGGTGTAGAAAAATACCTTGCCTTGCAAAAGGTTAAGGGAAGTCCGCACACGGCTTATGCTCCATAATAATTTATTTGCTAAGATGCAAAACACAACGTTTCAACCCAAACGGGTCTTCATCAGGTGTTGGTGTTGCACACATGTCCAGTGATTATATACAAGCCCATACAGGTCACATGACTGGTGGGGTGTTAGTGCCACCCAGTGGTGTCGCCTGGCCTGGGCATCCAGGGCTCCAGCCCCGAATGTTTTTTCTTTAGCCCCGGATCGTTTTTCCTCCTCTCTCTGGTTTACTACGGAGTAGGAATATAATATCACCGAGCGCCATTCAAGCGGCATTACACTAAAGAAGACAGTTTTTTATTTTCCCGTTTTCAGTGAACGCAACAGCGGCGAGACGCTCAGACCAATTTGAGAGGAGTTGTGTGGCAACACCGTGTGATATTTTACACACAATAGCAAAGTTATCACAGTGCAGGCGATTCTGTGATATGTGATGTATTGTAAGATAATCAGCTAGGATACATCATGACAGCTGTAACTAAGGAAGAAAATATACCCTGGAAAAGGCAAAATAATTTTCCAGTAAGCAGGAATCATTCCTGGTTATCAGTGTTCAAACAAGAACATGGCAGACCAGTTCCAATTAAAATACCTAAAGGCAGGGAACAAATACACCTTATAGGAACTCAAATGTGCATCTGTGCAAAATAAGTTGAAACGCAAATATCCATATGTGGCACAAGTTTATTGTTAATGTATCACAAGAGGAAGTGTTGCGATACTTCAACAGGCACTGTGAGGAGAACACACCACATCCTCTAACGGCAGCAGCGGCTACGGTGATGTTGTCTGCAGACGGCACCCTTGTGACGTTGGCCCATCCCAACAAGGATGACCTGGAGACCCTGGGAGAGAACCCGAGGAACGGAGCATGGGGGTGTGCGGTTCATCAGGGTCATCTGCAGAATGGTCTCCCTGACAAGAGGTGAGCTGAGGGGAACCCCTGAGGGGAACACGATACTGTCGGTGTTCTGCTCTTTCCCAGGTGCCAGGTTTCTGCAGAGTTCCCATGACGCTTCGCATGGTCAGAGGAAGAGGGACAGTGAGGATGACAGCAGCAGCCTTCCTCCAGCCAAAAGACCCCTGAGACTGTAGTGATGTTTTATATTCTGTATGTAGAAGCCAATAACGTAATAACTGCCAATAACGTAATAAATTAGCCCTTTTTAAAAATGTAATAGGCCAATAACGTAATAACTGGCCAATAACGTAATAAAAGTCCTGAACCGATAACGTAATAACTTTTGGCCAATAACGTAATAACTTATTACGTTATTGGCTGGTTATTGCGTTATTGGCCTGCTTAAAAAAAAATCTTTGCAAATGTAATAAGTGAGCCAATAACGTAATAATATACTAATATCACTTGATTTAAGTTTTATTTATTGGATGTAACTGTAATAAAATGCCCCCCCACCCCCCTCACCCCCAGGAATTAGGACTATTTGTTTGTATAACTTGATGATTAGAATTATGTCCAGCATAGCAATCACTTCCGTTTGCCATTCAAGTGCCAAAACATGTTTACAAACACTGACAATTACTCATATATTACATGTAGACCTATAAAACTGTGCCTCTTTGAGGATGATGTATTCTCAGATGTAATGACCACACATTTTGGTCATGAAAAATATAATCTTTATTAAACCTTTGTAACAATTGTTCCTTAAATAACCGGACTGACTGCTGGTCTCAACCTCTTATGACCCTGAACTGTAAAATAGAACATATAACATGAGCTACAAAATAACTTTGTATTATTGCCCTTTTATAATCTTACATTTAAACATTCAGCATTTAAAAAAAAAAAAAAAATCAAATTCAAATTATTTCCTAACCTGAAAAAACAAACAAAAATACATCAACTAATAATGGCTATTACTTCTTCCAGTAGATGTCCTTAATTTTGTACTGGCCAAAGGCCACTTGACTTAACAGAATCCAGGCTTTCATCCATCTACTGTCCTTGCCAAACAGCTCTTTAAGACGTTTGCTGAGACCACTGCTGCGTCCAGCAGCCTTGTAGAGTTTCATAATACTAATGGAACAATCGTAATTTTTGTCAAGTTCCAAATTCTGTGCAAGGCTCTCTCTGATGTAGAGTTGTTGGTGAAATTGTGTAGCTAGGTCGCGGAACAAGACTGAGACTCGATTGAACGTTCCCAGGACATGTCTTGATTGAGAGAACAGGCAATGATCCTAGATCAAGGATTTCTGTGGGCAGATATGGAGGCTCATTGGCTGATGTGGTGGGAGATGCTGTCAAACTGTTGGCCATAGATTGAACTTGAACATCAGACATAGGTCCGGGTTCAGTGTTAGACAGAGAGCCATCTTCAATTTCAGACATAGGTCCGGGTTCAGTGTTGGACAGAGGGCCATCTTCAATGTCAGACAGGGGGCAGATTTCAGTGTCAGACTGAGGGCAGGGTTCAGGTTCAGACATAGGTCCGGGTTCAATGTTAGACAGAGAGCCATCTTCAATTTCAGACATAGGTCCGGGTTCAGTGTCAGACTTGATGCATCTCTGCCTCCTGAACGGCCTGAATATAAGGAAAAATGGGTCCATCTAAACTTACATAATGTTCCCCATGTCCCTCAGCAAAGTGGCCAAGAACCAAGACAGGCAAGCTTTCACAAAAACTACCAGATGGTGAGATAACAGAGGTTGCATCAGAACCAAGAGTTGAGAGAATGAGAAACTGAACATTGAATATCTGGGATGCTCCTTGAACAGTTAGGTGGTCACCGTATGTGCTATCTAGTGCCATCATCCGCAAGTAAGCTTCCCATGTTCCTTCGACATACTCTGAAAGGGGTGTGCCATCGATTCCATATGGATGAAGTGTTAAATCTGCCACAATTTCTTCGTGCAATCCAGATGCAGACCGAAAAATTCCAATAGTAGCCAAATGGTCAGCAATAGCAGCAAATTGGCAACTGCCATCTGGCATCGGGTCAAAGCGAACGTTCAGGTTTGATGACTCAAAATACTCCAATCTGTCCTCATGTGTATAAGGACTTAGCAGGTGCTTCTGTTGAATTGTTTTGGGCTGAGACTTTGGGTGCTGCTTTTCTTCTTGTCTTGTTACACTGGTGACATTAGACACTGAAAACCATTTTTGTGTTGCAGTGGGGCAATTTGGCATATGAAACTGAACCTTATATTTGTGCAACTTAAGGTTTCTTTTCACAACTAAACCTGGTGTTACAAAATGCCTTTTTGAAACTCTGTGATTGCCACTCTTCACTCTGACCAACACATTGTCATTTACCCTATATATGGAGGGCTTATAACTTCTCGATGAAGTCATCCGCTGTGTGCAGTGTTGTGTTGCCTTTTGCGCCCTTCTCCTAATCTTTATTCGCTCATTCTCAAACAAAAGCCTCTGCTTTTGGCTGGGCAGTGTTTGGTGTTGTGGTAGACGTTGTTCTTCATGAAATTCAGCTTGGGAACAGGTTAACCTATTTGACAACCTATGACTTTTTCTTCCATAGTACACCTGAAAAGGAGACATCCAACTCAAAACCTCCTTTGGGTCTTCATTTATTATCCTGGCATAAGTTGGCAAATGTTTGACCCAGTTGACCCCTCCTTGTTGGTAGTTGACTAAGTCATACATGATCTTTTTCTTGAGTACACGGTGGCTTCTCTCCACTTTACCCTGGCTCTGGGGATGATATGGTGAGCTCTGAATTATTTTCACCTGAAGGGGTTCCATAAGTTTTTGTACTGCACCTTTGAATTCCTTTCCTTGATCATGCTGTATAACCTTTGGTGGACCATGCTCAGTGTAAATGTCCTGAAGATGTCTGGCAATCTCAGTGCTGTGTTTACTCTTCAGTGGTCTCAGCCAAGTGTATCTGCTAAATACATCTATTATGGTCAAGATGTACCTATACGTGACTCTACCATGCTTGACTCGCCATTTCCCCATGTCAACAAGGTCGATCTGGTGGCGAAATTGAACTGCTTTGGCTTTGATGGATTTTGGAAGGGGTTTGTTTTCAAAGGTAGCCTTATGCAGTTGGTACCGTCTTGATCTATCCAATGTGTCTTGAACACTAGCTCGACTGATGCCAGAGTATTCTTCTCTCAGGTGTATGTTCAGTTTTCTTGCACCAGAACCTTTAGTATTATCAAGAGCCTTTTTCACAACTGCAGCGACAGTTGACTTCCGAGCTACCAGTTTTCCGTCGAAGGTAACTGCCTTGCCATCCTCACTGATCTTTTCAGATCTGTGAAATACATGCAATTGCATTTAAAATTAAGATATATTATTCTCTTCTTTAAAATTGAAACTAAATATTAAATTGCACAACAGCTGACAAAAGCTATAAAGCTTCAATCAAGGACAATACATGGATATTCTTTCTAAATATATCAGTCTCTTTCCATGTAGCAATGCTAGCCAGGGACAGTCCTTCAGTGCAGCGGCATACTTTTAATCTATTTGTCCTATATTTTTTTCTATTCAATTTATCCATTAATTTCCACAAAATTCACCAGAAGTCATCAGATAAACACACCCACACACACAATGCTAATAACTAGCCTACAGTTAGCTGTAGTCAGTTAACTTGGAATACATTCTCATCATGTTATATCCTCTTACATTAAATATAAGATTACATTATACATTACATTATATAAGATTTTATGAGATATGTGCAATTATTTCAACTGTTCACCAAAGAAAATCGATCACTGATTACCTTTCACTGTGTGTGTTAGCAAGGAAGCAAGAAGGTTTAGACAACTGAAGAAAGTCAGTGCCATACCACTGCCACCTAGTGGTCGAATATGGGAAATCAAAAAATCCTTAACAGTGGAAAAAAAAAAAATGTATTCAAGAGTGAGTTACATATCATACATAGAGAGGAGAGAGAGAGAGAGAGAGAGAGAGAGAGAGAGAGAGAGAGAGAGAGCATTTTATTACAGTTATATTCAATAAATAAAACTTAAATCAAGTGATATTAGTATATTATTACGTTATTGGCTCAGTTATTACATTTGAAAAGATTTTTTTTAAGCAGGCCAATAATGTAATAACCAGCCAATAACGTAATAAGTTATTACGTTATTGGCCAAAAGTTATTACGTTATCGGTTCAGGACTTTTATTACGTTATTGGCCAGTTATTACATTATTGGCCTATTACATTTTTAAAAAGGGCAAATTTATTACGTTATCAGCCGTTATTACATTATTGGCAGTTATTACGTTATTGGCTTCAACACTGTAAATTACAGGCTTTTAGGCAACAGGCATCTAGATGTAGGCATATGTGTCATAGAGTAGTATAGGCAGTTGCTAAGGAGGAGATATAAGGAATTGTTACGGTGTTGCTAGGGGGCTCCTAAATGGTTGTTATAGTGTTTCTGTGGTTTTGCCCGGCTGTAGTCTCAGTGGTTGCTGCTGTGTGTTTTGATGGTTTGATGCTGGGGTGTATTGATAGGGTGTTGTGAATGGTTGCTAGGGGGTTGGTAACTGATTGCTAGGATGAGTCTATGTGGTTGCTAGGCTGTAGGTACTGTAAGAGGTTGCAGCTGTGTTTCTTTGTGGTTGATGGTGCTATAGGTGTTCAGCTTCCACACATCCTAACTTTTGACTAGCAGCTAAAGTGATAGTGAGGGTGTTACTAAGGAGTTGCCAAGTGATTGCGAGGGTTTTTCTATGTGGTTGCTAGACTACACCGCTGACTGGAACGTGATGCTGTCGGTGTTCTGCTCTTTCCCCAGTGCCAGCTATGTGTGGAGCTACTATACCACTCCACACAGCCAGCGGAAGAGGGGGGACAGCCAGGGTCTCCTCCAGCAAAGAGAGACCTGAGGCAGTAGCTGTGTTTTACATACTGTAAATTACAGGCTTTTAGGCAATAGGTTTTTAGACTGCGTCATATAATAGTATAGTCTCTTAGCATGATTCAGATGTTGTCTGTGTGAAAAGCAAAGCAGACTTCACTGAACACCAACTGGGTAGTGTGACGGCCCCGCCTCTTTTGGCTGTTGGGCTGGCTGCTTTTCTTTGTCTGTGTTTTGTTGCAGATGCCCAGTAGGTGTGGTCGGGTCATCATCAATCGGGAACACCTGAGCTCGGTGTTCCCAATAGTATTAAAGCATGCCCCATTTGGTTTCATGTGGGAAAGAGTTAGGAGACACTCTGTTCTTTCTTCACCATACAACATTCCACTCACAATGCTCTCATGCATGCACGCACACTAAGACTACTGATTTACTGATTGACACACCCCATAACCTTTTTGGATAGTTTTGATTTTTGTGTTAATTTATAATAAATTGAATCTTGTTTTTCTTTAACTCCATGTGTCACCTCCCATTATTTGCCATGGTCTTGAGGCGGCCATGACAATAGAAACTGGATGGATCCACACAGTCATTCACAGTTTTCGATATATATGGTGACTGACTGACTTAACCATATGTATGGTGAGTGTTTACACCTCCAGCCAGGGACCATCTTACTGTGAAGTGATCATCTTTGGAACATGCAGAGCATTGTTCATATGTATTTATTTGTATAGCATAAAACATCTGAAAACCAAAACGAAAAGTCGTTTATAAGGTAAGTCAAAGACCCCCTCCAGGGATTCTTTGTGAAGGTACTGACTACCATATGGAGGCAGATTTTCTTGCCACTTACAGAGAAGCACTGAATGTGTATGAGAATAAGACCCTTGAAATGAAAGGTGTCTGTGAGAATGCTGTTTAAAACCTTTTTACAAAGCTCAGCCCGAGGGCCATCCTGTAGGCAGCAGTGTTGGACTGTGGCCAGCAGAGGGCAGAGTAGCCATGCTGGTAAAGGCACTGAGCAGCAGGGCAGGACTTCCAGCTCCCTTTGAGAGCAGCAGTTCAGAGATGAAAATGGCCCAGAGGCAAAGAGAAAGCACTGAGAAGACCTCAGCTAAAGGAAAAAAGAAAAAAAAAACTGGCAAATAGTTTAAGTGAATCATTACTGAAATGTGTGTTTTAACCCTATAAAGCCTGAACAATGAAAAAATTCAAATTTTTGGAAACTGAACAATATATATATATATATATATACACATATATATAAATTAAAAAATATGTTATTACACGACCTTTCTGGTGTATGATATATGATATGTACTTGAAGTGCCAATGGTATGGTCCAGGGCGAACAGGGGAAGTGTTCAAAGGTATACAACAGTATTTTGGTCAAGTATTGATTAAACTGTAAACGAAAAAAATGGAATTGAAAATGTGTATCATATATGATACAAATGGCTTTATAGAGTTAAATGAGACTTATAACAAAAAGGCTGAAGATACTCTCTTTTGCCTGAAAACAAATTTTAATGAAAATGGGCTGAATTATTTGCCAGACATCTCCAACAAAAAGAGGCTGGCTACACATATAACCAATGAAAATGTATTCCTAAACTATCTCATAAATATCTCAGATAATCTCACCACTGCTTGTCCTCATGTACAAACACACACTTTTGACACTGGGCTGACCAGGAATGATTCCTGCTTATTGGAAAATTATTTTGCCTTTTCCAGGGTATATTTTCTTCCTCACTTACAGCTGTCATGATGTATCCTAGCTGATTATCTTACAATACATCACATATCACAGAATCACCCGAACTGTGATACCATTGTTATTGTGTGTAAAATATCACAATAGTATTATATCATTATATCAAGAGTTACCCAGTAATTTCCACACACTCCTAGTCACCTCACTTTCTGCAGTGAGGCGGCTGTAAAGGTGAAGGGTGGACTTCGCCAGAGAGTGGAGGTTGTCCTCAGTGAGTGGATGGTTCCTCAGACTGAAGACCTCCATGTGGACCATCAGGAGCCCATGCATCCAAACTAGATGGAAAACACAATGAATCATTATTGACTTTTATTTTCACTGAGTACATTGCTTGCTTAACACATGAAATTGCATAAACAGGAAATTTCATTAGTGATTCAGAGGAAATGCACAACATGATAATATTACATGATCTGAGTTCAAATATTCAATGTGAATTAATTGCTGACTGTCAAACATGGATAAATCCTACTGGGATGTACAGAGTAAGATGGTGAACCTGATCAATTGTGAAGCCTCTATTTGGCCTGTAAAAAGTTAAATGTTGCATTAAAATCTACCAATTTACTGCTACTGGTAAGAATAAAAATGCCTATTTTATTTAAGTTATTATTATTATTCAAGGTAGAGTTATGGAATCAGTTAGAGGTACTGAGACAAGTTTGTCCATTCTGGCAACACTTAATGCTCACCAAGCTCCCCTGGCTGCTCCCTGGTATTTCTATTGCAACATAGAAAAAAATGGCTATTCCTAGTATCATTTTAACATGAGGCTAGCTAGCCATCTTGGGTGGTTGTGTTTAGGATATTAGAGGATGCAAAAGGTTGATTCACAAACACAGATCAGAACTGGGATGAGACAGAAGCCACACAAGTGGCTGCTGTGGTGATCACAGTAACCACTGCCAAGGTACAAACTAACCTACAGCATTTATATGTGTGTAATTATTGAAGTATTCTAAAAAATGACATTATAGAAAAGTTCAATAGAGAGGCATTATTGAAGCTCAGTGGACTGAACGTTTTATCAAGCAGACACATTTCTCAGTAAGTAGCTCGTTTACATGGTTGTTCTTTTATTTTTACGAGGTAGCTCAGTCAGCATTTTAGCTAGTTCGTCGCTGCAGCTGACAGCTCTGCTGTCCCCGTTTGCTTCGGGAGCTACAGGGCAAATCAAACACCTGATGACCTGATGATCCTGGTGGGCTCTGGAAGAGGAGGACTGTGCTCGGCAGGTATTTCTCTCATCTCGACTGATTTTCTGGAGTCTGGAGACATCTTTTACCTCGTCTTTTGCCAGTCAGAGAAGCTTTGTACGCTCGGTGAGGCTAGCAGCTGAGTCTGCTGCGGGGCTCTGGAACTGTCCGTGTTCACAAACTTTTGTACTGTAACACAACTCAGCTATAGATGTTTTGTTAGCGCTGATGTATCTGGTAATAGCTCTCTTTGGAATAATATTCATGAAGTTCAGTCCACTAAGCGTGGATGGATAACATTTCTTTCCGTCATTGGTTAAAACCTATGGTAGATAACGCTTTTGAAGTCTAGTGCTCCTTCAGCCTCTCCTGCTACGACCGCAGCTAACGTTAGAGTCGATCTAGCACATTTTGCATGAGCACTGTGGATTGCTATTTTGTTTGTTGAATAAATGATCACTCGAAATTCAAGGAGTTCATTTTTCAGGGCTGTGAAATAGGCAGAGAAATAGGTATTCATTTTTGATATAAATGGTCTTAAAAAGGCCTTAAAAAGACTTGAATTTAATTTGAAGAAACCTGTAGGAACCCTGCTGACCGGGTGGGCGCGGTACCAGCTGGTGCCGCGGCCGGCCCGCCTGATGCAGGCCGGTGGCTTTTTTATTCAAGATTTTGTCCATATAAAAAGTAGCCTATTTTTCCAAAAAAGGGTCTTGAAAAAGAGGGGTCGTCTTAAAATCAGGGTCCTCTTTTATGTGAGTCAATATGGTAGGCTAGTCTAGAAAACTGGCGATTTTTTATTTTTATTATTTATTTATTTATTTTAGGATGCACTTTTCTTTCTTTTTTCTTTTTTTGGAGGACGCTCGTGCGCCCCCAAGTAGATTGCGCCCTGAGCGGTTGCCCACATTGCCCATAGCAAAAACCGTCCCTGTGTCAGCCTCAAGTCAGAGGAGGCTGACACAGGGACTGAGGGCAGATAAACCCACCCTCCTCCTGGTGCACACTGTTACACCAACTGAGCACTACCTGCAGTAAAAACAGAATTAATAGGTCAGCTAGAGTGTGAGTGTGTGTGTGTGTGTGTGTGTGTGTGTGTCCTTCCCTGTTTGCATGCACAAGTGTATGTGCTCCTTTAAGGGAAGGTATGTTATTACCCTGCTCACGAGCTTAATGCAGGGTGATAACACAGGTGTCATCCATACAAAGACACACACACACATTCTCTGATTCAGGGTGTGAGAGCAGGAGAGGAAATGCTGACAGGAATGAGAGGTCTGCTCACATTGTCGTTCTTAAAACTGACACACTCCCATCACTCTGTCACTCTCTCCCTGTCACATACTCTTTATATCCACGGTCACCCCCTCTCCTCCCTCCCATCTCTTTCTCCCTGAATGGATAGATATAAATAAAATTTATTATTATTACTATAATTGTTATCCATGGTCCTGAGCCGCCTGCACACAGACTGACAGACAGACAACACCTTTCCAACTTTACTTCCACAGTTGTCTACAGTGTTACAATGCACAAAAAACAAATGGGGTGAAAATGATGGGGTATAAACAAAGTTCTTGCAGTATCTTAAGAAAAGTTCACACATAAAGGGATCTGATTCTATTTCAAGCCTCCAGTGATTCAGGTCAAACTTCCTGAAATTAAATGTTGAGGCCAATCTGTATTAGCCAAAACCCCCATTAGATGACTGTGTGAAACTGTGTGTGTGTGTTGTAGGCGGTTGTTCAGCAGAGGGAAGGCTGTTACCCCTGGCCATGCCCCACTGGCAAGATGACTGTCTCTTTCTCCTTTGCCACCGTCATCCCCAGCCCCAGACTTCACCCTGTGTGTGATTGGCTCTTGCCACTTTCTGCCGCTGCCTTACCCCAGCCACCACCTGGCCAGTCAGCGGAACCCTGAAGATATGGCTGCTGAGAGGCACGAAATGGCCGCTGAAATGGAGGAAAACCTGCTACTTACCTGCAGGGCAGAGAGCTGGATACAGTCAATGTCCGAAGGGCGGCTACCAGGGGAGTGAGGCTTCCCTGCTACAGCCCTGGCAGTGGGGAAGCTGGCTGCCCACATATCCAAAATGGTGGTCCAGGTGGGCCAGTGCTTTGCCAGAATGAGGCAGACTTTCAGAAGGGCAAGAAACGATTCAGCAAAACCACTGGAAGCAGCAGCTGGACGAGGGCTGATGATCTTGCTGTTTAGAGAGCGGGGACAGACAGACAGACACACACACACGCACACACACACACACACACACACACTCTCTCAAGGGTCTGATGATCTGATGATGTGTAAAGTGACAGACCTATTAGGCCTTTTTACACCCCTGACACATGCATAAATACACATTTATACCCTCCCATGTAAGACAGCTGGAGAAATTAGAGCATTCCCATTTAGCATAAATGCTAATCCTGCCTGTCTGTCTGTCTTTAGGCTTAAGTCTGTCTGGCTGCATCTCTAGATGTTTATCTGTCTGTCTGTCCTTTGGGCCTTGCTGCCTGAGCCATTGATTAAAAAACTATTCCTCATGGTACTGAATCTGTGCTCAACAGCTGTATATCAGCCAGACACACATTCTGAAGTGGAGCAACAACAAAATGGTGCAGCAGACTTCTGGCTACTGTTGCCAAAGAGACTGACTAGACTTTGAGGCCTTCAAACTGCAAGTCTGTACTGGCATATTTTGAATTGCCAGTGTACTTGCGGAGACAATGCAGTTAATTTGGAGCACCGATGTTTGATTTCACCTGAAAGGAAACAACCTTTACCATCCCTGTTTACTACAGATATGAATTTGCCTAATACTGCAACATGCAGTTGTTAAATAACTGAAGTTTGAAAAGATCACCAGCTATCAGGGTTTGTTCCCTTGTGATCTCGCAGTCACAGTTTAGTGCTCGCACTGCCGCAGGCTCGGTTTGATCCCCCATCAGGGAAAGAAATGTGCTGTGGTGAGAGTTTGTTGATTCTAATGTTGCTTTTAAAGACTGCCAAGCTGAGAACTTTCTTCAGTTTGACAGACTGCCAGTCTCAGCTGAGCATTTGTTCTCCTGAGAGGAACATTAATGCACAATATCCTCTCAGCTAGATGAATTTTATTTTATCTGGTCTTGTAAGTTATCAGGTCATCATGATTTTAGTGGCAAACCATCCATGGAGTGATGAAGGACCAGAATCCCTGGTCTGTGGAGGATTCTGCTTCCAGTGTTGTTTTATGGACAAGCTGTGATGATGCTGTCAAACAAACTGTTTTGTTTACAGACCGAGACCATCTGAACACTGAAGGCTCATGGTTTTACTTGTGGAACTGAATCCTGCTACCAAACCAGCCAAAACTCTGCTGATTGTCTAGAACTGTATTTGTTGTTGTGCTGTATTTCTATCAGGAAGCAACAGGAACTCTGGTGGCATGTGTAGTGACACAGCACTACCAAATCAAAGGCTCCAGGTTAACAGAACACTTTCAGTTCTAGGGTCCTGCCTGCTGTTTCTGGTTAATATTTAATAATAATGTAGGTTACTTTCATTTCCACTCCACTGTTATTGGCACTTCACAACAAAAAAGTGCTTATTTTTATTTTTCATCACCCATATATCCATGAGTAAAAGCACATGACTTTTAACTACAGAACTGCCTGATTTAGTTCGATGGACACAGAGGCTATTAAGGTTAATTGCATCTATCAACCAAGAAACTACTATAGCAATAGTAAGTTAGTAACTGTTACTTTATCATAATGGCTATTGCTGCTATTGGACTAAAGCACAATGCACTACCTTTTAGTCATTCTGTCACCACTGACAATGTAAATTGTTTGGTTTATTTGCAGCCTAAATGCTTAAAATTTGTACTGTAGCAAAATGGACTATGCAGTGTTACAATGGATTACACTGTTGAAAGTGATTAATATTAACTGGGATGGTTATTATTAACAGTGAGATTATTAAAGATTTTTTTTTCCTTATACAAGAGTTTTTACATTTATTATATTCTCTTGTAGGTGTTTCTGCTGTCTTGATAATAATGAAACTGCACATGTTGAAGATAAAAAATCTGTATCTGTGAATATATTCTTTTTCTATTGGCCATTACAAATGGGGATTTTAGGAAGCAATTCAAAAAGGCAATGATGCCTTTACAGTGAAGTTTGTAACTGGGACAAAATCAAGGTATATAGTTGTGGGGTATAAGAGCAAAAACTGTTATTGGTGTAAACCACAGCTTTTCTTTTATAAAGGCCTGTAAAGTGAATTGTTTGTACCTGACAAGTTTCGGCTACTTTGCTTCTGCAGCCTTCATCAGAGGTGTCACGTGATGTTGGTGTGACGTCTTCTGTGATGTGTTATATGGATTTTGCCATCCCACCTGAAGTGATGGGATGGCGGTGTCCAGGAGCGGGGCGCCTTCTGCCATCTGGTGGTCTGCTGAACGGCCGGGGGTGGCCCTGCAGGACTGTGTCCCAGGTGTGGGAGAGTTGGTAGGCTCCTTCATCCCGGTTGACAGTCTTTGGGGCCCGCTTCCTGATTTCAACCGCCTCCTTTATCCACCGATGGAACCTGTTGCTTTCCGTTCTGATGACCTTGGCTGCGTCCCAGTTCATTAGATGGTTTTCCCTCTTGCAGTGATCTGAAATAGCAGACTTCAGGTTTTCCTGCGTTGCTTTCAGTCTTGTTGCACGGGTGAGCGTTCCAGCTGTTTCCTTTTCACATTCTTTTTGATGTTCATTTTTACGTGTGCCAAACTGTCGGCCTGTCTCTCCTATGTATGATTTATTGCATGTTAGGCAGGGGATCTCATATATCACATCACACTTTTTCTCAGGGGGGATCTGGTCCTTTGGGTGTACTAGAATTTGGCGAAGCTTGATGTACGGCTTCACTGGTGTGGTGATGTGGTATTTCTTCATCACTCAATGTACACGCTCTGTGACCCCCCTGACGTATGGGAGGGTGACCATGCCCAGGTTCTCAGGCCTAGAACCTTTCTTCTTTCTATCCTCCTTGATGTTCCTTTGGACCTCTCTCTTGCCTTTGTTTATGG
Organism: Myripristis murdjan; assembly: GCF_902150065.1. NCBI lineage: Eukaryota > Metazoa > Chordata > Actinopteri > Holocentriformes > Holocentridae > Myripristis > Myripristis murdjan. Next base: position 16,814,201 of record NC_043982.1, read on the forward strand.
CCCAGTTCGGGTAGTGGCAGTTTCTGAGTGCCTGCCTTATATGGTTCTCCTCCTCCTCTCTGTCATGGTTGTCTGTAATGACCTTGGTGCGATCATATAGGGTGCGGACGACTGATAGTTTGTGTGATGTGGGGTGCTCTGATGTCCATAGTAAGTACTGGTCTGTGTGTGTGGGCTTTCTGTATATTTTTATCTTGATGCTGCCATCCTCAATATGGTGAATTTTCATGTCCAGGAAGGCGATGGATTTGTGTTCTTCCTCCTCATGAGTGAATTTTATGTTTCCAGTCTTGTCTATGGTGTTTAGATGGTCTGTGAGTATTTGTGTGTTGCCGGTCTTAATCTTCTCCAGTATGTCGTCCACATAGCGCCTCCAGAGGGACAGCCCACATTCTTCAGGAGCTGTGGCGATGGCTTTGGCCTCCAGGTCCTCCATGAACAACCCACTCATGATGGCAGAGAGGGGGTCCCCCATGGCAAACCCCTCCTTTTGCCTGTATATGGTCCCTCTGAACAGGAAGTATGTGGATTTGGCTACAAAGGCTAGCAACTGGACTATTTTTTCAACTGTTAGGTTTGTTCGTTGCCGGAGTGATGAGTCTGCTTGCAGGCGGTGCTGTACTATGCCAATTGTGACATCCACTGGTGTTTTTGTGAACAGAGAGACTACATCATGGGATATGAGTATCTCATCTGCCTCCACTTTCATTGTGCTTAATAATTAATTGAAAACTCACCAAACTTTGCACAAAGGTCCTGTCCAATGCCAGATTACCTCAGCTGCAAACTCAAGCCTATAGTCCTGATGGTGGCGCTATAGCAAGCTTTTAAAGTTCAAAACTTTGAAAATTCATAACAAATCAACCATATGTGCTACAGCTTCACAACTTTCATCAAACTGTAGCCTCAATATAGAAGAAACTTTTGTACATTTAAACCTATTGAAAATTATGAAGCCATCACTCTGTTTTTTTTTTTCAAAAACTGCAAAACTTCTTAAACTATGTCCTCCCACAATTTTTGCTCAAATGTCACCAAACCTGCTACAGAGCATCTTCAGACTGTCCTACACAAACGATGTTCACAGATTTTTGATTTATCAAAAATTAAGCCTACAGTGCATCAAAATGTTTTACTGTAAACGCTACTGTAAACATATACCTGCAAAGTCTTGCTAAATAAATCTTCAATGTTCATGAAAAAATTGACAAAATTCTGGAGTCATGGTCGATGATGTGTGGCAAATTTTAGAAATGTATCTCAAAAACTGAATTTTTGACAGGATTTTGAATTTTGCTCTGATGTGAACAATTGGAGTCAATGTAAAAATGGCATTTTTAAACATCAATTTTTCACTTATGGAGCCAATCAATCATTGTTAAAAACAAATTAACATCATCTCCCTGTTGTCTAGATCAGTGTTTCTCAAATGGGGGTACGCGTACGCCTGGGGTAGGCTACTTAGAGGAACTCCAGGGGGTACTTGAGATTTTTTAAAATTATAACACGAGACTACGTTGCGTAGATCCGACCGAGCAATCTGTCAAATGTCTACAAGACTACCTGACAAACACCAGGCAAACAGCTGATTTCTCAACTTAAGTAAACAAGAGATAAACAAGATCCTCCGTGAATTTTAATTTCTATAATAAAGTGCCTCAGTGGAGTCAGCACCACGGACAGTAGGCTACCTGTAAGATTTTCCACGGAGATATATATTGTTATCAGTTATTAATTAGCCTATTAATCGTTATTCATTTGTTTAGTCTTTATGAGTTTCCTGGGCCATTTATTTAATTAATTTGTCAGTTTGTTTGCGTCTGTACATTGAAATGAACATTTAATAAATCAACACATCTGTGAAAACTGTCGTCTTTATTTCAGAGGTAAATTGATAACAGCCTGAAAAGGTGATTCTATAACTCTGTTCAGCCTTAATGTGGCTGCTTACTGTCCTTACTTTTGCTGCATAGCCACATTAATCGGAGCTGACGTTAAATTGGAATGACACACCCCCTGCTGAAATGAAACATCTACCAGTTAAAAATGACTGAGAAGTCGGTAGAAGTATAATTATCAGTCCATGAAAATATATATATATTTTTTTTCCAGCAGATATTCTAGTTACAACATGATTGAGCTAGTAGAGCAATTTTATTTTGCTATGTTTGGTATCTATTCATTTTCAGGAAAACACGATGTAACCACTGGCTTAGTCAAATTGTCAAGCTGCTACTGAGTTGCTACCTGCCAATTAGCTCAGGGCGGTAAACGACAGTCTTTGGTTCCAGAGGTTGCAGGTTCAAACCTCGACTGGTGCAGAATCCACATTGTAATGTGAACATCTTAATCATGTGCTCCAAACTGCGTGAGTGTGACTGATCAGTGTGATCACTGAGCAGCAACTTCCTAAAAATGCCTGGACCCCACCCATCGCTGCACAGCAGTTGTAATTTTACGTATATTTCCAATACATGTTCCCATATAATTGGAATGTCATAGATCATGTATTTATAAATATATTAACCCAGTGTTCATCACATAAATGTAAACACATTATGGAGGACTTTTATACATATAAAAGTCAATATATGAACACATATATTATATATTTATATTGTATATATGGCAAATATATGAAATGTGCAATTGTTGCTGTATTTTTCCATATATTAACATATATTGCAATATATTGATGCAATATATAAATATATGCCACATATATGATTCACCTATATATTACACCATTTATTTCTGAGACATTTTCAAATATATAATATATTTCTATCCATTGTTGTTCGCATATTAAATGTAATATATTCTAATACATTACAATACATTGCATTTCATATATTGGTAAATATATTTTCTTTCCGTAAGGGCAGATTCCTCCTTAGTTATAAGTCAGTCTGACTCCACTGTTCCCCCCTTTCTTCTCACACAACTGACAAATATCCAGACAGTCAGACATGCAGGCTGCTGGAAAAAAGCTGTATAGTTTAAGAAAGGGGCACCCTGGAGAAAAAGAAGTGATCTTGTCTGGTTCCCATGACAAATGTCCAGCTGGAGCCAAGGGCTGATGGGAGAATTCCCATGATTACATCAAGAAAGTTTGGGAACGGTAACACTGAAGGTCTTACTGTTTCCCTCTCCCCTCTGGGGCAGCCATGTTAGCACCACAGACCTGCTTTATGTGGCTAACAAGTCTGCACAATCCAAACTGTCCTGAGTATAGATTTTTACACCAAAATACCCTGCAATTTTTTGGACTATAAAACAAGTGTGGTAGGTAGTGTAAGGGTCCACATACTCGGCCAGATGGTCCCAGGTAAGCAGAATTAACTACTACAGTAATATAACCCAAAATGTGATGTCCACATATGTGTACGCCAGCTCCTAAGAGGTTAATGCTCCTTGGCATCTTAGGGCATGAAATCTATTGTGTGACAAAAAGAATAACAAGAAGGTGCCATTTCATTAGAAGTGGCACTCAGGCATGCACTGATGATCTTTTAGTGAGGCTTTTTAATAATTCTTTATCAGCCTCAAGATATGCAATGACATGGTGAAATGGTCAAGATGTGTGAACTGCCTTCTGTATCATGCTTATTCTGAGCTCTGAGAAAGTAACAAATGTCTTTGGCCTCTAAAATGGATGAGTTTGCACATATGGTCCTAATATCATATATCACAAAAAAAAAAGAAAAGAAAAAGAAAATATATATATATATATATATATATATATATATATATATATATATATATATATATATATATATATATATATTGACAGTTTTCATTAAGATGGATAATAATTTAAATCCAAGTATAAAATTACTCACTCAGTGAATCAAGTTTTACTTTTCTGTATTTTAGGCAGGTAACTATATTTCTCCTCATCACTTACCGGCACTGTTCAGCTGTCACACACCTTTTGACTAAGAAATGTGACTGTTTTATGAATTTTCTTTAGTAGTCTGAGAAATCAGAGCAGCTCCTGTGTGGTTTGTGGTGTAATTCCCACTGTGACAGATTTTACACCTTCCCAGTTCTGATACATATTAAGTACTAGACAAGAGAGACAAATTATTCTCACTTACTGAGCTGGTGGTCCAATGCTATGGTTTTATTTATTCAGTTTATTTCTCAGGGACAGCACACAGTAATAAACCTCTGTAAATATGCCAGAATAGCCAGAAGACTAGTTTTCATCTGAAGTCCCTGGCCAGGTGTAAAATAGGCAACCTAAAATCAAGAAACATGATCACACCAGCCGATTTCTGTTGATTGCTGCTGTTGTCTTAAACCTTACTAATGTAGACTGCTGAAGACGTAAAAATCTCTCAAAAGTAACCATGGATTTGGTACATGCAGCTTCTCCGGGAAATGTCCACCTGATTTTGATTTGGCACGGTTTGGTCTGCCCTTTCTTTCATTTGTTAGTGAGTCCAACGAACACCAGAACTTGAACATAAACATGCACTTGTTGTGATTGGTGTTTGTTATAATACTGTAATAAAACAGACTGTCCAGGAGAGGGCACTTTGACTCTGTTTTTGACTGGCCACAGCAGACCAAGGGGACTGCCTCAGCATTGAACATGAACATGTGAATGAGATGCAGAAGCTCCTGCATGGGGCCCTGCTCTACAGAGAGCTGGTGGATGAATAAATTGCACAGAGGGTGTGGGTCTTTTCCTAACCTTGGTCTGTGGGTCCTGGCAAAAGTTCCTGCCAGAAGGAGGAGTTGAACTCTGCATGTGCGTATATGTCTGTTCTTGTGAAGTGCATTCAGCTGTCTGCCTGTGGCTGCATGTGAGCGGACAAATATGCATATGTGTGTTTGCATGCATGTATGTGCATTCATTGTATGCATGTATGTGTGTCTGGCGTGGGCAGACGGGTTAACCACAGGACTGTAGGGGCCTATAGAGCGGAGGAAATGATTCTGCCACACGGTGCCTGTGTTGTCCCGCCCCTCCCACCATCCTGCTTACATACAGCTCAGTTGGCTCAACAACACACAGAGAGATTATCTGGATTATCATGACAAAGACATACACATCCAATGTGGTAATTGAAATAACAGAACACAGAATGCAACATTAGGAAAGGCAACCTAACAAAAGAGGGTTTTACTCACTGGCACAGAATTTGGAATCAAGAAGGGTGGCATTTCGTTTTTGCATGTGTTCACAATGACTGTTTTATTTATTTACTTGTTTATTATTATTATGATGATTTTTAATTTAATTTGGATTGAGCTGAGTGGAGATTGGCAGTAGCCACAACAGGAGAGAACTATGCCATTAATTTAGGAGTAATACCGGAACATGTTTTTGATAACCATAAATGCGCTTTAACAATATACAACACTGTAAAAAGCCCACATTTAACAGAAAGTACTTTAGAGCTAGGAAATGTACCCAGATTTTGAAAAGGTGTATGCTTTTTTTTTTTTTTAAATGGAAATCAAACATGAGAAAAGGGACTGCAGTAATAAATGGAGAGTGACTTTCTGAATAGAGCCTGCTTTAAAAGCACAGTGTTGTAAATGGTTCTGTCTTTGTGAGTCTTTGTGCTCCAGGCTGATCATTAATCTGAACTATCAGGGCTGATAAGATGTTTCTAAAGAGAGAAGCAGCTGAAAGATCGCTCTCTCAGAATGATAGGTGTGTGTGTGTGTGTGTGTGTGTGTGTGTGTGTGTCTATGGAGAAAGAGACAGAGAGAGAGTACATGCACTTTAAAAGACCTTGAGTTTGAAGGTTATGTCATATCACAGTTCTTGTAAATCTCCTATGGACTTCTTATCGGAGCCTAGGAGACAATGCAGTGAGGTGGAAAAGTGAGGTGCATGAGGTGGAAAACTAGTGGGGCCTATTCCCCTGCTCAAAACAGCACCTGCAGGCACTGAAACAGCAAATTTGATCCCGTAACAGTGGGGCACAATTGTGGTTTGGTAACAGAAGTGGGGGACTTAACACACAAGTCCAGCTGTTTTTGACCTCGCCTCCAATCATTGTCCATTACACCAATTGATCCTGCCCCAAATTGCGAAAATTGCTTCAATACAGAGATGTATAATGTCTTGCCTGCCAGTGTGTGCTGCTTTCCAGCGCAGTCATATGGGGCCAATGGACTTGACAAAAAGTCTTTTTCAACATACCGATGCTCACCCTGTACTGACACATGTAATATAATTTTCATTTTATGACCTTACAACTTTTATTTTGCACTGGTTTACACAGGGATGCATATAGGCGCATACTTGCAGCTAAAATACTAAAGCAATGAGCACAGTAACACCATAACATTGGGCTACGTGTCATGTATTAATCTAGAGGGAGTACTTGAAGGCTTTGGGAGCAGCGGCAAAGCAGCTCGCAATACTTAAAACAGATTTTATCAGAATGATGGAAAAATATTGGAAAATAGTGTCTTGTTTGAAAATGGTCCATCTCTCAACAACATCAAAATTCTTGTCCTTCCTCATTATAGCCATATTCATTTGTATGACTGACACTTTGTGGCTCATGAGGTTGATAGGCTGAAAAAGTCCAGGGTATTCAAAAAATTTCCCTGACAGATGTTGATGTGCAATGAGGGCAGTTAGTAAGCAAACTGCAGAGGATCTTGTCATTCAGCTAACTCAGATATGTCAGATTTACGTCTCAAGAAATGATGTTCCCCTCTCTGTAGATCTTATCATGCCAAGACTTTGCACTCTGCCTCAATGCCTATTAGTCTGTATGTAAAATATATACAACATGTAATAAGTTTCATTCTGAAATGTTATAGATTTCCTGGAAAGGAGAAAAATCAGTATCTGTAAAACAACAACAAACATTTATATGATCTATTGTGCATCTACTTTAGATAGTAATGTCATCAATAATGTTCATAGTGACTTTCTTTTATACAAGCAATCATTTTCTTTAGTGTCACATTTTTGTATTCATGAAAACCTCAGTTTGTAGTGGAACTGTTACAATAACATGTAAAACCAACAGGGGGTGATAGAGACCAAGGAAAAAAGCTCAGCTGCAAACAACTCAAAGTAGCATTTGAGGTCTGAATAATATTTCTTATACCTCTGATTTCCCTCAAGCAAAATCAATTACAGTCATAATAACATCTCAACAAGCCCAAGAGACTGTAAAGGAGTTTTATTTCTCCCTCTACCCACAATGGTGTTTTAAAAATGCCCACTCAAGACAACAGAAGGAGTTAGCATTGTAAATCAGCCAAACATGGGGAGAAAGATGCAGACACAGTGACAGAGACAAAAACAGACGGACAATCTGCAACAGTGAGAAAGCTGGCAACCCATAAAGCTGTGTTTTTATGTCCTCCTTGTGTGCGGTGGAGTGCACTGTTATGATTATCTATGATAGTTTCTGCCAGTGATGTATGACAGAGGGATTCAACCCCCCACTCTGTTCTCCACCTGGCCAAATATCAATCCTCTCCTCTAAATGGCTGCTGTCAAACAACTGGAGATGTTCACGAGTGTATGTCCATGTGGGAAGAGTGTGTGTTAACGTGTGTAACTCAGTGAGGATCCAGATGGGCATGTTAACAAGAGCACATTGACACAGCGATGCCCTCTCAGAGTCTGGCAGCCATGTTTCTCTGATTAGATTGTGCTGTTATGTGATTCCTCTCATAATCACCTCATAAACCCCTCCCACCCTCACCAGGGGCTCGTTCCCCATCTCTGTCTTTGCCTCTTTCTCGCTCTCCACATCTCTCGATACCCTATTGCCTCTTCTTAATGTAGTGCATCTTCTCAACCTCCCACCCCCAATATGGAATGCAGTTGCACCTGGCCTATAAGGATGAGCAATGAGTGAGAGGAAGCTGCGAAGCGTGCAGTGGCTCAGGGCACACGATAGCCATTATGGGGCTAAAGCACTGCCAGCGTGCTTGATGAGGGAGAACAACGGAGCTTCGCCCTGGGACACTCCATTAAACTCCCCCTCTTTGTCTTTCTGTCTCTAACCTGTGTACACACACACACACACACACACACACACAAACTCCACCTGGGTCTCTGGTGTGCTTCCCTACATGACCAAAGGCCATGCCTTTCAGCTCATCTTATATATCTTATAACTCAGCCTCACTTCGATGGCTGTCTGTGTTAGCAGCATCAGATTCTCCAGTACCTGTGGCATTGCTGCAACATTATTGCTCTTTCCTCAACCTTCTTTTCCTCTCCTCATAAGCACCTCTCATGCAGCAACACATTTAAAGCCTTCCTAATCTGGACAATAGGGAAAGAAAGAGCCTCTAGCTATTTGAGGTTATCGCAGGTCGAATCGAACAAAACTACCAGGGATGAAAGACTGTGCTAAACAGCAAGAAACACTCAACACTAGAGAGGGCTTTATGAAGTGTACGGTATTCAGCTGTGCTCATAAACCACATACGACATACAAAATAAAAATCAATTGTGCTTCTGAGAAAAGCATTTTGGAGTTGGAGAAGGATCGCTTTTTGTAGTTGTGGATATTGATCATGACTGATGCTTGTTTGCAAACAACAAGCCAAGCTTGCTTAATGCAGCTGTTTCCTCATTACACTGACAATATCATTTTTCAGCAGCGGCTTGGACATGTTTCCCACAATTTGTCTAAATGAGAAATGGGCCATGAAAATATGTTTGAAATATTCTAAACACGTTCCTCGCAACTAAAATGACCTGGTGGGGTTGAACACCCATCCCTCGATGGGTTATGATTCATCCTTAGTAATTAGCATGCTAATGGGTTAATAAAAGTCTCCTAGTCCTACGTTGTCTTTGGAGCTGAAATATGACAAAACACTTTTTAATGAGATGTACTGGTATTATTGCTTTTTATTGGACTCATCTTTCATTGAAAAACTTTTATTGAAAAACTTCAGCAAATGATTCCTATATCTCCTCCACAGTGAAGTAACTGAGACCAACAAAAGAGTAATTGAAGGAGAACCTTAATGAAGATAGCAAAGCAGCATCTGGAGCCTCTTTGGTCTCTAAAAGCCTCAGTAGTCAATACAAAACCTTATTGCCAGCATCCACAGACAACATAAAACATCACACAGGGATGTGATGTTGTGCACAACATATTTTCTGTACCTACTTGTGTACAGCCTTTGAAAAAAAACATCCTAAAATTATGGTGTTACAACTCAGGGTGACAGAGGTTTCAGAAAAGAGAAGATTATGATCTGCTGCTAGTCTGCACAGAAAGGTGTGTAATATTCAAAATGCATCAAAATATATTAAAATATGTCTGTCTGTGAACTGCAGGACAGATGATTCTTGAAAGCTGAGACAGATTCATATCTCAATACACCGGACAGCTCACATTTCTCCTGAGATGACATCCACAATATGATGCTCATACATCTGTGATCCTAACAGCATTTGGCATACAGAAATGACTTTTCATGAAAATCAATGAGGTCTGTGTGGAGTAGAAAGTGTAACACATCCTGACCAGAAATAGCCAAGCAAGCAGAAAAATGTGTTTTCTTTGTGTTGTTAATCATCATCAGATGGATGTATTGATTTGATGTAGGAATATAGGAATAGCGTGAGGTGTGTGCCTGTGAGTCTGTGTGTGTGTGTGTGTGTGTGTGCGCCTGTGCTCACTATGGGGCTGTGCATTCGGTGTTTGTGATATGGAGATAGGCTCGCGTTTTTCTGTAATGTTTATAGAGCTGGGAGAGCTGGGGAAAAAAGTCGAGGACATCAGAGGACATCAGTGTGTTGTGCAGGCCTTATCATCACGCCATGTAAAATCTACCATCAAGAGAATAGCGATTTAACAAAATTACAAGTCATGTAGGATATTTCCATTCCTCACATCTTGAATGCAAAAAAAAAAAGAAAACAGAAACTGATTGTAGATACAGCAGTGTACTTCAAGTAACTCTGTACAAAGTACATGGAGGGTGAAACACACAAGAAACACAGGGGCCAAACAAGGCCAAAATCTAAATGTTCTTCCTTTGACTGTTGCCGCACTTTATGTAAAACTATTACGCTCCAGAGAAAATACATGATGCAATATCTGACCATGGCTTGGCAATAAAACCACATGAATGAGTGGAGGTAACTACACCCTCCAACCACCACACACAGACACACACACTTTCCTCACCTTGCTCACTCCTTTTCCTGTCTATACAGATGTAAATAATTCTCTATCATGAGTCCACCTGAGTGAGTGAGCACGGGCTGCTTTGGGAGTGCCCAGCTTGACTCAGAGTGTCTCAACCTATGAAATATTAACTCCAGGTTAAGAGCAGCAGAACCATTGATCCTGCCCATGACTTTGAGGGTGCAGCATTTAAAGCAGCACTGCTGGAAAGCATGACATGACAGGCATGTGAGCAAGGTTCCACATAAAAGGGCACAGTAGAATTTGCATCGTAAAGCACTGCTAGTAGCTCTCTCACAAATAAAGGATCTGTATTTGCCAGATCAAACTGACAGGGTGGACAGGGTGAGACAAACTCCTCATCTGCGCATGCTCACGCCTGTGTGTGTGTGTGTGTGTGCTGAGAGAGGGCTAGAGAATAGGGTGGCCCTCAGCATCTGCTGGCTCAACAGCCACTTTAGCCTTTAATGAGGGTCTCCACCACAGGGCTCCCTTCACACCCCTGTTAAACACACAACAAATGGTGGAGTGGCTGGCTTCTGGATTGTTTCTGCTCTGACTTTGTCTTTGATATAGCATCTGTGGGAGAGGGAGAGGTGAAGCATTCATTGCTAAAAATGTGAAGTGGATGGCTAGCATGATCATTCTGTGCGAAGCAGGAAAAATTGTTTCATCTCTGATAATTGTTTGGCTAATACCGATTGGGACTGGGAACACATGTAAAGGGCCAGTCACACCGCCATATTTTTTTTCTTTGGTTTTAAAGGAAAAGCATGCAACACGTTAAATTGTGGTTGCAAGAAGCTGTTCAAAGCTGTCCCACGACATAATGCTAAGCCAATGCAAAAGTAGTAGGTGGCAGAGGTGCTGGATAAACTGGATAAACAAAGATAAAGCTACACCTATAACATAGCTATCTATTGTAATTCCAGTGACTTACAGGAGTTGTATCCTGCTGACAAAAGATAGTAGCTATTCAGAATTCATTATTTGTAATGTTTGAGCTGCTCTTTGGATGTCTCATGAATGTGCTATTGCCAAAAGTACCCTCTGCCCTTGTTTTTACACCCACACTCTTGTAAACTATGCATACAATTCTGTCTTAAGCGTATTAAGCAACCTAGTATCAGTTCCTCTAGATAGAACAGCCATAACCTTACACTGAAGGCAGATGCAGAGGTCTACATAAAATAAATCTGCAATAACTTACCCTCTATAAATGGGATTACATGGCTTCATGAATCAATAAGGGTGAGACTATATCAACAAATCCACCCTTGCCTGACCATGCAGAGAGCCTGCATGGCCAGGCAAGTGTGGCTTTGTGGTTTCCTCATTGCAAAAGCCACTGTCGTCAACACTCTGCATCTTTAATCATCTTGTTACCCTTGCGTTCACTACAGGTTATCTCCTCCACCAAGGAGGTGGTAGAGGTTGTGGTTGCAGAGTCTGTCTTTCTACCTGTCTGTCTGTGAGCAAGATATCTCTTGGTCCTGAGCCAAAGCAGAGTTAAAATATTCACACAAAACGACCAAAAGATACAACAAGGACATTCACAAAAGTGATCATGACTGTGTTGCAATTTGCCTCATTCGCCTCAGTGCCATGTTTGGTTAACTCATGTCATGCAGGGGATTAGATGTGGAAGTGCTGTAGACTGATGTTAAAACTCTGCTATGAAAATACAATTTCAGTAGTATTTAATGAAATGAGATACAGATCACACATCCTTTTAAAATACTTAAAATGCATTTCATCGTTTTGGTTTTCATGATATTAAAAAAAAAAAAAAAAAGAATATATTTGCAATGGCTGCTCTGCTGACCAAAATATCCATCTCAGATCTTTCCAGTTGCTGCAGACATAATAAAACCAGTTTAGGTGGTTCAGCTGATTTTAATGTGTGTGTATCAGATCCGATCAGCTGACGGGATGGAGATTTTCTAGTTGCTTCGTGCATGTGTTCTGCAGACTCTTCAGCTTTGTAGGCTTCAGGGGTGGTAATCACATTATTTAATTCTCAGCTCACTAACCCACCTTTGACTATGATTAGGATACATTACTCTTCCTGCTAACCTTCCTTACCTTTCCTAACTCAGAGGTCTTTCAAGCATCTTGTCTTATGGTATCTCACGAATTGCCACTCTGAATATTGAATAGCTATTAGCCATCTTTCCCTCAACATTCCTTCAACCACGAGATGTCTCACATTGTCTCCTGTGGTCCAGTGTCAGTTCTGGCTCAGATCTACTGGCCTCTCTGCCTAAACACTGAGAAGCAGTCTTGTCCAGCCAAGGTGTTAACCACTAGTGACTCTGCCCTGCAATACCAGCCTACTAGTCTTCCAACAAAGTAGCAGAGATGGAGGTGAAATAAGTGTCTTTGAAGACGGTGCTCCTTTGGCAGTTGCCACAGTTAAGCTTGGTGATGAAATCCATGATCCCTCTGTCAACCTGCTGTGCTTTGCCTCAGTGAAGGGCAGACGATTCAGGGGTTACTTGTGATCAGGAGCGTAGGAGCTTACAAGAGACGGGGACATGTTTGTCAGCATGTGTCAAAATCCATTCCACCCCCTACCGCAGTTTGTTTTGCAGAAAAAGTCAATTTGTTAAAAAAAAAAAAAAAAAAAAGGAAAGGAAAAAAGAAACTTTTTTTTTTCCATTTAATGTGCTGTCATTTCATCAGAGAACACTCCTCTAAACAGTTATTCTACAGTAAATATATCCATACTGGACAGCTTAACCATTACATCCAGCACCTTTATGCTGCTTCTTACTTGCTCCTAAAAACATGATATGGTTACAGTGGTATATATTAAAACAAAAAAGCCCTAAACATGATATTTTAAACGACTTGTAAGAGCTGTCATTGTCACTCTTGAGATGTCTTGTGTAAAAAATGCCCCAACTTACTTAGTAAACTTACACTAGGACTACACTTTTTTTAAACTCAGTATTATAACATTATTATCCCAGGATGTTTTTTTTTTTTTTTGGGTGGGGGGTGGGGGGTTATTTGATGGTCATATATATTTCCCCACAAAGCGATCCCATTCGGCAGGGCCAAAGCACCAGAAAAACATGAAATTATTGGATTACAGTATTGTGTTGAAGTGTCTTTTTATGATGATGATGATGATGATGATGATTGTAACCAAAAAGGATGCAAATATCTAGAAACCCCTCAGTATTGGCTCTAGTGGAGAATTTGATTGACCCCCTTCTGCTAACAAGCTCTCATTTCAGTGTTCCATGGTTATCAAAGTATCAAAGCTTTCTTATCGTTATGACACAAGTACAGCGTGGCTAACTATCAGTGAACACAAGTCACTGCCCTTAAAGTGTGCCACTAGCACTACGCATCAGCAAATCATTATGCAGTTTCTGGTTTTCACCATAGTGTGTTTGATGATGATGAATCCTGGTGTGACCGGAAGTGGAAATACATTATGCATTATTTTTACAATCTCCCTGTAAAAAAAGAAGCCCTGAAACCTGAAAACAACTTTGTGGTTAATTAGTTTGAAGGATCTCTAGAAGTTGTTTCCACACCATAATGAAATGTGTCTTGTGATTTAATTAAAGCTCTCAGAGTAATGCATAAATGTGAGTGATGAGGTCCAACTCGTTTGCCGTTATAACTCTCATAATCACACAAGCAGGCATGTACTCTAAATCACACCAATATAGAACAAACAGAAACCACACACACACACACACACACACACACACACACACACAAACACAATTGTTTAGATGTCATACTTGAACACTGACAAATCATGTGAGATTAAATTAGACAGAAGAAAATGTTAAAATGATCGCTCATATATTTTCTGTATTGTTACAGTTTCTAGTCAATAAAATTGAAGTGAAATTAAACTATTCCTCATTTTGCCCCCCTGGAAGAGATTTTCTTATGGCGAATGAAAAATTGGGAATCACACTTCATGATCACACACCACTCTAATTGTCACAGTAACTAAATCGATCTGAACCAGTGCAATTGCCTGGAAATAACGTTGCCATTGGTTACGTGGTTACATTTCTGCAAAACAAGGCTACATTAAAATGTCATATTTTCATATTTCGTGGTATAAAGTAAGCCAAAAACGCCATGTTAGGAGGTAAGGAGATGGCACAATCAACTTTGCTTTTGCAAACTGAGATTCAAGTCCCGTCTCAAGTGTGTTTGTGTTAGCTAGGTAACTTTAGCTTTTTAATATTAGCTAATATTAACACTAGTTAACATTTTGCAGCATTAACCATGACCTTTTTCTAACCTTAACCATGATGATGCACATTTTCCTGATCATAACCATAACAATAATGACAGTGGCTAAAGTAGCTAACAAACATACATTAGTTAACAGTCATGTGTTTACCGACACAGGTTCCACCACATTGGCTTATACGTCTAAATGTTGATATACAGTGTATTTTAGGGTCAGAAACATAGACATTTTAATGTATTTGTTGGTTTGCAGAAATGTAAAATGGCAACATTTTATCATAGTGACTGGGTTGACTGAACACTCAAAAACACAATTCCTTGTGATAAACTAAGAGAAACAAAGAAACATTTTTATTATTATTTATATTTGTACATCCACACTGCTAACTCCAACTAACAAGAACAGCCACAGGAGGGCTAAATAGGCCATATAGTTAATATCTGACAGGCCACACACAAAAAGTATGTCCACCACTAATCCCACTAATCCTGGGAAAAACCATCAAATTATATGACAAGGTGTTTCTCCGTACAAAAATGCAGTTTCTTTATCAAACCTTGCAGATCTTTGTCAAATTTGCTGAAAAAGAAGAAAGTAAGAACAAAGAGTAAACCTACAGAGTTCACTTTCTTATGGCCTTGAGTGAGAAAGCAAGTCAACCAAGTTCATGTTTGCATCCAGAGTGTTTGTGAATGTCACAGTGAGTGTGAGTTCATGTCCGGGTTGGCGACCGATGGTGGAAATGGGAGAGTGCCTGGGTGTAGGAGAGGACGTGAGGACCATCCATGTTTAATGTCTGAGTGTATATGAATCATCCAGGCTGAGACTAGAGCCCTCTCTCTTGTTCTCTCTGCCTCTGTTCCTCTCTGTTTGCCACTCGTTCACTTCTCTCTAAACATAACACTCTCTACACACACACACACACACACACACACACACACACACACACACACACACACACACACACACACACACAACTTGCAGGAGGCTATCAGCCAAAAGTGTTTTATTGTGTTTTTTCATTCTTATTTAAACCATCTGGCAATTGTAAAGGCTATAACTGGCACCAGCCAGAGTGGAGTGGCTTCAAGAGAATTTACAACTTTGTGTGTTAGACATGGTTAAATAAACCAGGGCTTATAGCTGTAACTACAGCCTGCTGGGCCAATGATGACTGCAGGCTATTCTTAGATGAGTTAGGAAATAGTCATTTTTGTGGCTGGGGACCTCTCAGCTGCAGGAACAGAGTAGGTCAGGGTCACAGGGGTGACTATGGCACAACCCCAATTTCACCCTACAGCCAAAGGCTGCCTACCAGAATCCCCCAAATCTATATGGAAAACTTCATGTAAAGACAGCCATGGCAGAGTCAGAGGTGAAATAGTTTTGGGACCTTTAATAGAATCCGCAGACATAGTCCAGACGTTTTAATACGGCAATTTCCTATTAAGCTCATAATTTGCTCTGCTTGTCTACTCTATTCATTTACCACAGCCATTGCTATTACATTTTGAACCTTATCTTATGGCAGCATTTAATAGACTGGAAAATTAACTCTGCATGTGAGATTGCATTAAATGTACAGAGCCACAGTAGGACTAGTATAGCACCTACCATTTAAATGAATAATATTGTGACTGACATTCATTGAATGAAAGAATATCCACTTCCTGCCCTCCCTAATTACAGAGACTAAGAGGGACTAAGCTAAAAGAAGAAACAGTGATAAAGTGATGATGGGTGGGTGGGAGAGAGGGCCATTATTATTATTATTATTATTATTATTATTATCGTTATTATTGTATTGTATTACAGTTGCCTCTTTTCTTTTGTTTGATTGGTCACTGGATCTGGGCAAAAGGTAAAGATAAATTCAGCGCTGGTTACTTTTCCAAAACGGTAGCTGACTGGCGGCATTCTCACAGAAAAATGCAAATGCCAGCAGCCCTTCACACTTAAGAACAGCGAGGCATGACACAATTTAAAAAGACATCTGGGAAAAAAATTTATATTGGGAAAAAATGACCAAACAGCGCACTGAAAATGACACGTGTTTGGTGTGCATGACCCCTCGGGACATATATTCACTCTGAAATGTGTTTTATGAGTTTACATGCATTTGAGGCATCGTAAGGTGTGCTTACATTTGTAATTTGCTTACAGTGAAGGAAAATGTATGGAGGAAGGAATCTGTATTTGAAGTTATGATGGGATATTATTCCAAACTTGTATATTATTCCAATTTTCCATCTACAAGCTCTTTACATCTATGGCACCAATACTGCTGACATTTAGATGAAATCATATAAATAGCAAGAGATCACGACATTTGATGTGCCTTTTTCACTTCAGCTCAGTTTATGTGGTCATGCCATTAATTGTCAGTTTACTTTAGTGGAAGGTCAAGTTGTGTGAAGCAGCAGGTAATTTTGATGAAGCAGTTTGTGGTTTGAATGAATGATCTGTGACAAAACAGAAAAACTCTGCCTGGCTTCACCTCTCTCACCTCAATTATTCTCTTCACTAACCTCCTGACTAGTGTAGACACCACACACACACACACACACACACACACACACACACACACACACACACACACACACACACACTCCAATTAGTTCCTTCAACACATTCTCTTTTGCCCCTTGCCCTCTTTCCCTCTCTGCCAATAAAAGTGCTAGGACCCGACAGAGCTCTAAAATCTGATTAAATCAGAAGTTAAAGAACAAAACAGTTCCGAGTGTTTGGAGTTTCACAAAGAGACAGAATTATTTAATCAGCAAAGTTGGAATTAGTAGGGGTGTGAGACGAGAGACTGAGATATCTAAAGCCCCCCTCATTTCATTTCTCATGATGTGGTGGACACACTTCAAAAAAGACAAGCTTAGCTAGTGATTTTATCTTGTGTGTGCACACTTTCCAAGCATATTTCAAGATATTTAAATGTAATTTATTTTACTATGTAGGCACTTTCTGGCAGATTTAAGAAATTGCACTTGTTTCATCACAATATGACTCTGTTCAACTCCAACCATATAACAAGGAGTACAGAAAAAAAGAGAGAAAATATCACTTGTTCCACTTTAAATGCTTTAAAAGTGATTCATTGAACACATCTCACACTGTGGCACAGTCAGGGCTTTTGTGTGTTTCCATAGACAAGACTACATTTATGTTTTTTTCTGTCTGTTTAGACTGTGGTACAGTTTTCTTTTCTTTTTTCCCTTGCCTTTTTAGACTGTGGCAAAGCTACCTGATTTTCATCCCCATTTTCTTACACAGATACCTGGCTCTTCTCTCTGTTGCCTAGATCATCCTCTCATCCACTGAGATTTACTCTCAGCCAGCTTGCCGAGGGTGCAGTCAAATAGCTAAAAGGTGTTTTTCCTGCGGTACTACTGTATGAGGTGGTGTGGTGGTGAGGAGCAAATTAAACCACTCTTTCATTCTCCGCCTGTGTCTCTACACAGCAGCCCAAGTGGAAAATAGGAGTCAACCCTCTGAAATATTCATATGTAACTCTGTAAATACATGCTGCAGGGGTCAGCCCCATTTAAGCATAAGGAGAAACAGATCAGAGGTCTCTATAGTTCTCCATCTCTTCCCACATTTTTCCCTACGTGTCTCTCTTGTGCTCACATTCAGACGTGCGCCCAAGCTGTCTGTCTCTTTACGTGGTAAAAAAAAAAAAAAAACGCTAACAAAGGCGCAGGTGGAGTGCTCACATACGTGGCCAGCAAACATAGAATGCTATTAAGGCCATCATTTGGTATCATAAATAACAAATGTCATGGCGTGAACAGAGCACTCTATTATTTATCATCCTGAATCTGCTCAAAATGGGGCTGACGCGGCAGAGGTTTAATTTTAGCCCACTGTAATTTTCAGTGTAAATGGGAGGTTTTCAAACGGGCCCGACTCATTAAGGAACACCATCATGACTCACTGTAGAAAGAGAGAAAAAGAGTGAGCAAGAGAGAGAGAGAGAGATGAAATGGTGCTATCCTATCTTTACATGTACTGCGATGCCTGCTGCTGCACTGAAACGATCAACGTTGTCCTTCCAGCAAGAATTAAAATTATACTAACAGCTTTGTACTTAAGTTTTTTACTTCAGCAAAACGCTCCTGAGGGGGGAGCTATCAAACTTTGATGCTCATCAAGTTGTATCTTTAGGCACTGGTTAAGTAACATTTTTATAGAGAATTGAGGTGTTGTAGCATTGCAGCTTTAACAGCAGTATAATGGTTAAGTAATATAATTCAGAAGGAATTAACCAAACAAAAAAAATAAAATGGTAAACTCAGATTATGAGCAGCAAAGCTACAACACAGACAACCACAGAGACTCCCTACAAATGGCATTCGAGCACCTGTGGAAGCCATTAGTGCCGTCATAAGCTTGTGTGTCATAAAATAAACACCATAATATATTTTAATGTTTCTTTTTACTATATGTGAAATAATAATGCCAAGTATAAGTAGCTGGAGCTCTATCAAATGCAGCCTCCCATGCCAAGACGAGGCTTTTTTTTTTTTTTTTTTTTTTTTTTTTTGGCTGTCTTAATATTTGAATGAAGTTGTGGGCCTTTTATAAAGCCGTGGAAACTGGAAACTTTACTGTGAGAATTACTTCCTCCACTGGACAGCAGTAACACGTCAGGATATCTTGATACTCCTCGGAAAAGATTCAGTGTAACTTTCAGGAAAAAAAGAGGATGGAAAACTGTGAATGAGAGACACTTCATTTTATTGTTGGAGTGTGGATGAAGTTAGTGGGTTTGTACTATTGGTTACGTGGCACCCTGCGCCGTGTGCCCATGCAGCTCAGTGTCATCAAACATGACGGACTTCCTGTAGCTTTGCTCTTAGGAATCTGAGCTGTAAGTCACATTAGGTCACACTCTAAACTTAAAGAGAGCCGGTATTGTTAGAGCTGTAGCCCATTTACATATCTTCTTATCTTTTTGCAATACCTGCTGTGTACAATTACACATTTTAAAGCTACATTATACACCACAGTAGAACTTCTAACGCCAGGCGAGTTCACACAATGATCAAGCCTTTCACCCATGAAGAAAACTCTCTGTATTTTGTTTTATTGCAGACACTGAAAAGCTGGTGCCATTCCCACTGTAGAGCACAGCTGACCTTCAGTGATGCGTTTTGCCTCAGCTATGCCTCACAGTTTCTACTGGAATCGTGTAATTGAAATTAAAGCATTTTTAATTAGTGTGTAGAGTGCATGACACTCTCTCAGTATGTGTGTGTGTTTTTTTTTTTTTTTTTTTTTTTTTTAACTCCTGACTAACTTTGCACATAAAGATTGAAATTCCACTAAGCAACTGTTAAGTTTATTTTTCACAGAGCATTAAATTTACTTCATACTGCATCCAGTCTCAAATGTACATTACCTGCTGTCCCAGTGAAAAACAGATCCCTTGCTTGCAGTAGAGAAAGAGGTTTAAAATTAGAAGTTTGAAAGGCAACATGTTTTTGAAAGGATCATTTCCTGCTGGGGAGCTCAGCTTCCTACTTGTGAGTATCAGGACAGCAAGCAGAGTGTAACAAAATCACAAATGATGTCAATGACTGCTGAAGTTCATGCAAATATGCAAATATTCTCTGGTTCAGGGAAATTTCCTTTGAACGATCCCTCAGATCAGTCGCAATGAAATAATGACAAAACTGAAACGCTGACGACAATCAAAATCAGGCTCCTTGTTTACCATGATGGGTGATCTGGGTCAGGCCATTTTCCAATCAGTGGAAATTGTTTTTTATACCACACAAAAATGAATGGCAGTGAATTTCTTCCTCTGAATGTAGCAAAATGAGCCATGGTATATGTCCAACTATGCTGACTCGAATCCAAACGATTGGCACAAACTAAAAACAAACAAACAAACAAACAAATGTCTGTATTATCCTGTAACCACTTCCAAAAGAGGATACAACTGAATGGTTCTAACTGAGGATCTGTGAAAGAATGAAGATGACCGCATACCTGTCAGTAAGCGCTGACACAAACCAATAAGGCAAACAAGTAGATGACCTTTTTCAGTGACTTTTCCAACTGGCTGGCATTGTGTCCATGGCAGCTCATTAGCTTATATGAGTGATCCATGATTTTTGAGGCTCTGCTCTGCTCAAAGGCAGAGACACCAATACATTTCGTATTCCCAGTGGTGTGTGTATCACCACTCTCACATCCATGGTGCCCACACATGTGTGAAATTAAAGCTATCAGGCCCTTACATCTGACTGAGAATACTATTTCTCTTGATAAAACATTTCAGCTCTGTGGAAGCATTAGCAAGGACACATTTTCCTGCTTTGATGGCCAGCGAATTGCAAGGGTAATAGCAACAAGATGCATCTACACGTAGGTGGTGTCAACAGACAGAAACTCAGGTGTGTGTGTGTGTGTGTGTGTGTGTGTGTGTGTGTGTGTGTGTGTGTGTTCGTGCGCACACACATATGCACTGGTACACAATCTTGCCTATGTGTGTATGTGTATCCATATTCATGAGAAGCATGCAGGAGAATCCAATAACGACTGTGTCAGTTGAGATTAAAGAGACTGACCTTTGGTGACTCCAGGTGGAGGGGGCGAGGGGTGTGGGGAGGGGGAAGAACAGGGAAATCAGGAGGACAGGAAGGGTGAGCAGGCGAGCGGGGAGTGGAACGGAACAGAGGACTGTCACCAGGAGAGCCGCAGACATAAACATACCTCTCATCCACTCTGGTTCGTCCTGGAGGGACCACTGCCTTGTTTTTCCAAGCAGGTGCAATGCAGGCTGTTGTGCTGGCACCCAAGGAAAACACTGGGAAATGAATGTGTCATCGCAAAGGTCCTCACATCCGTCCTGTGTGCTTTGTCTCCAAAGCAACAGAGGCACAATAAACAAACGGAAATGAAAAAGGACAAAATGGAATATTCTGCAAACCGCTAACTGATGCAGCAAAAAAACAAAAAAAAAAACAAAAAACAAAACAAAAAAAACAAAACAAAAAAACACACTAATTTGTTTATAGAACAGGACATATTTAGTCAGATAATCTGCTGAAGGAAAATAACCTTGTGCATATTTCAGAAACAAATCTATTTTGCATCAGTGGTTTTTCCTCTTTTAGACTTCCATTTTCATTGTGCGACTACGTCTGCTCTATTTACGGCAGTCATCAGTCTCATTATTAAAATATATTTATTCATTTATTTATCTAACACGCCATCTCTCCATGGTTTATATTGATGCCAACTTTGTAAATTCCTGCGGTAGTTGAAACATTGATTTTTCATCCTTTCCCATTGCTCTCCATAAACACAGTGGGGATGGTGAAGGTGAGTTTATTCTGGGAGCAGTAAATGGAGTTTCAGCTTGGATCACACACAGAGAATGTCAGAATGACATTTCTCTTCCACCGGAGAGAAAGCAGGTTTGAGCGCTGTGTCTAATGCCAGAATTGGCACTCAGGTAATCAGGGGTCTCTGTGTGTGTCTGTGGCAGGTAGAGAGTGGAACAGGGAGTCACACATGGTCATTATTTCCAGTTATGGATTCGGAAATAGAAAGGGAGAGACAGACAGACAGACAGAGAGGGAGAGAATGGTAGTCAAGAAGGAGAAACATGGTTCTTTGCAGGGGGGTGTTAGCGAGGTAGGCTACAGTAAGAACATGGTGTATCAAAAACACTCCCCTTGGTGCCGCCGTGTGTGCATACACACACACCAACACACACACACACATACATACAGGCTCCTTGAAAGTACAATGTCTGCTAGATGCTCCTCTGCGTTTCACTGTGTTTGTACTATCGATGACCTGTCACTTGCCATACACACCACACACACACACACACAGACAATATCAGTGCTCTGTGCAGTGGCCTGCCCTCATGCCCCTGCGCCCTTTACCTGCCCTGAGCTGCTGCTGCACAGAATGGAAGACTGACTGTTGAGAATCAATGCTGTCCTCTAATGACACACACACACACATACACACATACACACACAGACACGCACACTATCACACCACCACCTCGACCATCATGCTGATGTGAGGACATGAAGTCAGTGTTTGTCCCCTGGCGTCCCTCCAGCAGCCAGTGTGTCCTCTGTCAGACAGCCTGACATTCAGCATGGCAGTAACTCATCGATCCAAACAGGAGGGAGAGAGAGAGAGAGAGAGAGAGAGAGAGAGAGGGAAGGAAGGGGGATGGGGGTGGGAGGATGGGGTGATGAGGGTGTGAGGAGGGAGAAGAAGCGCCAGGGGTCTGATAGAATGATAGCTTGCGCTGGAACGATAGATAGCATCAGAGAATTGATAGAGAGCTATCAGGACGAGAGCCGAGGGAGGGTGGGTGGGTGGATGTTGGAGAAGCTCTGGTAAGCTGAGTGACTGGTGAAAAGTGGGATGGCCTGCCACTGGGCTGACAGCAACTTTGTCTGGCCTCAACAAAGCGCTTTGCTGGGCACACTTGGGAATGTTCGGCCTTCATGTACGTCTGGGATATCTCTACGGAGGGCTGCACATGGGCAAGTCATTAAGTACAAAAGATGCTGATGTCTAGTAGAACGAGGCTCGTAAGCTGTATTTAAAGCTATAATAAGCAACCTTTGGGTATCAAAATTACAATAAGCAAATAAATAATTAAATGGCATATATCATACTTTATCAGTGTGGGTCTTTGTGTTACCCTGCATAAACTCCCCATTTTGCAAGGCTAGAAGCAATTAATTACATCCACTACTGTTACTGCACTTTTTTACTGAGTAATTTTACTTTTACTCAAAGGGATGGTAAACCCAAAATATTAGTTTTCTTATTTAGTAGTATTCTTGAATACTATATTCATCACCCACAAAAACTGCAGAGTTCCTAAAGTCAAGTGATCAGCAATAAAATGGTGTTTTAAGAGCTGCATTTTCTACAGTAATCCATTCCAGCAGGACTTGGTGGGCTTTAGTTCCACTTGTAGGGCAGCCATATCATCTGGACCCTGAAGACCAAAAAACTGTCCAGCAAAGTGAAAACATTCCCGCTACTGGTCTGTCGAGCGCTATAGCAATATGCTAGCAAATATTTTTAGGACTCATACTGCTAAAACACATGTAAGGAAATCCACAAGTGACGCCATCACTAGATCAAGCGGGCACAGCTCCATCCAGAGGATATAAATGCTTTGCTGGCCCTCCCCTCTTTTGATAGAGCCTAATGTTCAGTTGGTCCTTGGAAAAATGTTGGATTTATATCCAGGAACAGCACGAAATCAGTGTGCTGTGCTAACAAGCCAACACTTACTGCTGTCACCGTTTGTTGGGCCTTCTGATTGAATTGCTCCACTCTTAGTGTGAAAGTAACTTTCAGTCTCCAGAAAAACCATTTGACTCAGGAGAAATCAACTGATAGGCTTTTCTCTCTGTATAGAAAGAGTCCCAGTCCCAGAGAGCCAATATATGCATATATTTTGTCACCCTCAGCAGAGAGAGGCATACTGAGAAGCAGAACATGATGGTCAAGACCGGTTTGGACTGGTACTTTTTTTTTTTTAGCAACAATGGTGAGTGTGATAATTACGCCTCCTCCAAATCCTAACTCAAAAAAATCTCTCCTTTAAGATCCGAGTGACAGGAGAACTTTGTCGGAGAAAGTGGAAGTGAAACAGCTGGGCCCGGAACAAGGTGACATCGTAATCATACAAAGACAATTCACTGTTGACAATGTCTGAAGCCAAGCTTAAAGATAAATAACAGGAATAATCACATTTTTCATTTAGTGTTCAACATGAAAATCCACCCATTTTCCCTAACATGTCATTACTCCCTGAATCCACTAGGTGGCGTCTTATACTTATGAACCCATAAAATACCTCAAATATATTCTAACCCAACTAACTACATGATTAAGTCTTAAAATGTTCAGTTAAGCCATATGGATGACACCATTGCTGCTACAAGGGCCCTTTAGGCTGCACTTCTCTACTGTGTGAACGACAAAAATTGTGAAAAAGATGTGAATCAGCATGTATATCAAGGCTTGTTTATTTAGTGCTTTATTTCATGTTATAATAAATAATTGCTACATATTCAACCACAAAGTAGTAATGTCTGCAGTGTACATTAAATCGTAGGCCTATTCATTGAAATTGGCTCGATGGGGCACAGCTCTAGAAACTTTTCCACCAGTCGCCACTGGAAAAGGCCGGAGAGTCTTAAAGTTTCATGATGGTTTATGCACCCAATAATGATGATAAAAATAATTTTAATGAGAAATTGCATGTTTTAGTTTCCAATCCCTGTGAGTATATGTTTATGCTGAAAAATTGTGCTTCGCTGCATTTTAAATCATATCCATTTACTTCATCCTCAGACAAGATGCGGTTTTAAGACAAGCTGCTCATCAGGATGAATGAGTGGCAAGTGTTGGGGCAACTGAGGGTAAACATTTTTTGTTCATGCAATGTTTATGCTTGTTGAAACACACTTCTGTTTTGTCAGAGCAGACCATAACAATGCAGAGGAATAATAGGAGTTTTACGTTCACAATTCAAAATGAATGTGCATCTCTTAAGGATTTCAAAATATAAAATTGGTAGACACCTAATCAACCAATCTACTTGAAATATTGCCATGAAAACTCTCTGACAACTCTCTAAAAACTCTTCCTTATGGAACAAAACTCTCTCTCTCTCTCTCTCTCTCTCTCTCTCTCTCTCTCTCTCCCTGTCTCTCTACCCCCTCACACACACACACACACACACACATGCACACACACACACAGACCCTTCCATGCATCATGACACTCACCTATCCAATAATTTGTCTTTCCAGCGTTAGAGTTATTTTAGATTACTTTTATTTCCCTTGACATTTTACGGATCTTATTATTGTTATAGTATTTTTTACCATGCTTTTTCTGTTGTAATTTAGATTCTGTTATCCAATACAATCTTGTCACCTTCATCTTTTGTCATTTGTTTTGAGGTGAGATGTCTTCAGAGGCCTGTAATTTTTTATTTTTTTTTTTTTTGTCTTACTTGCACAGATTATTGATTACAACTTTTCTTCCTGTGTTTTCTCACCATAATTTTTAAGTTTTTTTAATAGTCTTCTTTTGTCACTGAGCAAATCGCTACAGTGAAACTGAAACAAAACCAAGCACATTCTCGGAGGAGTGCCCATTTATTTCTACCCCACCTTCCACTTTAAAACCAACTAAATGTCAGAGTGGATTTGACACTACTGTGTGCCTGGCTGACTACATGGCACATACTGGAAATTTATAGCTACAGGTGAAACATTAATAATAAATGGCAGTGACTGACCGATGCATCAAATTTGTCTTTTCAAATCCTGCCTGTTTGTCTGACCAACTGTCTGTTTCAATCCAGAGGAAAAACTATGGCCCTCTCCATCAGTTCTTTTTTTCTTCTTCTTCTTTTTGGTTTGCCTCCAGACAGAGTGCTGCTAATGACTGCTGCTGGTTCCATTCACAATCATCTGGAATGATTAGGAGTGTGACCTTTACCAGAACCAGATAATTCAAACCGTAGTGATTTTTATCCCCCCCTCCAAATTCAGTGAGAGAGAGAGAGAGAGAGAGAGAGAGAGAGAGAGAGAGAGAGAGAGAGAGAGAGAGAGAGAGAGAGAGAGAGAGAGAGAGAAGCACATCAAAAGGAAGAAGGAGCAGAGATCAGAGCAACAAGGTGTAGAAGAGAACATGGAGAGAGAAATGGAAAGGGAGAAAGCAGAGGAAGGGATCACACGGTGGTACTCACCCTGAAGGCACTGACATTATCTGGGAGAGACAGGCATCAGAGGAAGAGGGGAGGCAGTGAAAGGAGGAGAGGGAGAAGGAGAAGAAGAGAGAAAAGGAGGAGTGAAATGTAGCCTCTGAAACACCTGACATTTACCTGTTTCCATGTGTGTGAGGGAGACAATTGGAGTCCAGTAAAGGCCACAGTCCTCTCTCCACTGCAGGAATGTCGCCTGTCTCCCGGCCTCACTTCATTTTCATCAAGGCAGAGATAAGGATTGAAACCATCCTTTACAATATACTGAGCAGATCAACTGAAGGGCAGGATGAAGAAAAATCTTTTGTTGCTAGTCAAGGCTTGGGGGAATCATTCACATCAGTTGTTGAGCCTAACAATCTCTGTCACTATACAGATATTGAGCACTTGAGATTAACCAGAGCCCAGAGCTCTGTCATGTTTCCAACCAGTGAGCGTCTCAAACCTTTGCCTATCCAGCTGTTCATGTGGAAAACAGGTTAACTTTGCATTACATTTTCCTGTCTATTATAGTAAATTGCATCATTATAAACCAACAGCAGGCGGGGAGGTAATTACAATTTAAATGAAGAAGTATCATTAATCACATGGTTGAATTGAAAGACAGTCACCCATTGACCTCCAAATCAGTGGCAATGCAGCTGAAATTGAACTAACTCTTTATTATAAACACCCACCGTCCATCCTCCAATTAAGCAACCACCCAGGTGTGTTCAGTCTGTACTATGGAGCGATCTGGGGAGTAGAGCAGCTTTACCTCCACTCGCCAGGGTAAAACATCATTTCATCATGATTAAAACTCAGTGGTTTGAGACCTTGTCAGATGCCACACAATTAGCCTCCATGGCAAACTGCCAAAACAACCCGCAGCATGTGTGTGCGTCCGTGCGTGCATGTGTACACTTGTGCATGACTGTGTGTCTCCCATAAGGAGAGCCTGCGCTCTGCAGATAGATGCTGATTACCTGCCTGCCACAGAGGGGAACAGAACAGGGTCAAGAAAGTAATTGGTGGAAGGGAAGACAACATAAACAAGAGTTGTCTCAGCACTTTTCTTTCTTTTGCGTACGGCTGTATGTACATCTCAGACAGGTGACAGCACCCACATCGTCTTCAGTTTAACTGCTGCAGTTAAAGTGCTCCAAAACAGATCACAGAGCTTTGCCCACATGTGGTAATCTCATGCATCTGGGCAATCCAGAACTGATGAGCTCTAGTCCAAAACACTGCATATCGATACAATCTGGGAAAGGGAAAAAAATTATTACCAGAATTTGCACACATTAGCGCTAAAATATAGCCAATCTGGTAATTATAAGTGTCATTATTTGGCCAAGGAACACTAAGAAATTCTTTGTGTTCTACCTGAATCACCATCTGTTGTTTAACTGTTTAAATCTACAGAGTGCACGTTCCCTGCCATGGACACTGATTTTATAAGAAATCTGTTGCATTTTTCAGTTGTCGTTTTAGAGTAAAACCTTTCATATTATTTATTATGATATAAAATGCTCATGTGAATGCTCCAAAGACTCATGGTACTCCAGTCACATAAACAGTAATATGATCAGATTCAAATTAAGGTCAGGTAAAATGTATCTGCCCACTATGTTGTTTCTGCTGTGTGTAGGGGAGAGTGGGGTAAATAGTGCCGATTTTTACTTAAAGTGCCTTTAAAGCGAGGGGATTACAGTAATGCATCCAACTAAAATATGCACATATAGTTTAGGATGTTGTGCATCCCTGGGAACAATCACTTTGGATCTTATATAAACTGTTTGAGAAATCTAGCTTTTGAAAAAAAAGTGGTTTTGTGGCACAACTTGCCCCCGGTGCGGGGTAAATTGTGCCATTAGAGAGAATACACTGGGGTAAATTGTGCCATTGATAACTGAAGTAAAACAGATCATTTTAATCTCACAAATGATAATGCTATATAAAAGCAAAACAAATTCAATACAAAATTATTTATTTAACATTTATTTATTATTTTAACAAGATCACAGGCCACTTTTCTATAACAAGGCCTAGCGCCACATGAACACATACCCAGAACAAAATAAAAAGTCCAAAATGAGCACCTGCAAATCATCTTCATCTGAATCTGAATAGTTTTAGTGATCAAAGGTAAGAAAATAATGTACAATAACAATAAAATACAAGAAAGTAAAATATAGTATATAATCACAAGTTGTTCCACTGGCACAACTTACCCCAAGGCCCTTTGGCACAAATGACCCCAAGCCCACCATTTTGAAAAAAATGCATCCCCCAGCTGTTTTGAGCTAACATCATGCTAACTGTATAGACTCATGGTGTAGCTTACTAAAGTACTAAAACCTGTGTGAACTGTTTTCAAAGTTTTCTATAATTGTTCAAACACAGCAATCAAAAAACCTTGATCATAGAAATTTTACTTTGGAGGGCAAAAAAATGTTTTTTGAACTTAAATGTGCTTACCTCTCAAGCCATGTGTCTCCCTTCTTTATAAGATGAGTGAAATGGATGCCTCTTCAAAAATATGTGGTCACATGACCAACTTCTTCTATAGTTTTCTAGATAACAGGGGTGGCACTACTTGCCCCTTGGCACAAATTACCCCACTCTCCCCTACTCATCTGGAATGCCTGCTCTTTTGCATTTGTCATTGTCTTCATAATAAAAATGATTGAACGCCTCACATATGGGGTTGCTTGCTTGCTTACAGGTAACAGTACAGGAGTACAGAAGAGCAGCTGTTGCCTGCAGAACATTAACATCCATTACCTCAGATGTAAAGGAACAGCATCACAATTTCCTTTGTACCTGCGACATCTTGATGAAAAGACATAATGGGAAGAATAATTTTACATCAACCACGAGGGAATGCTATCATCGAGGCACACATTTATATTTTGTTAGAGAAAAAAGAAAACTGATAACAATGTGAATAATGGAGATGCATTCCACACAGATTATGCATATGCAGAGTATGCAGATACTATACATGTTGATGGGAAATTTAAAACAGAAGTGAGCTTAAGCAGTGAGAAGTAAGCTGGCATCTGGTATGACTTGAGGCAAAAGCTGTGAGTAATTAGCAAGAGGTATTGGTATTAAATTCTCTGCAGGAGTGTGAATGTATGTGTGTGTGTGTGTATGTGTGTGTCTGAGTGTGGGTGTCAGAGGTTACTGACGGGCCGTGAAGGCCAGGAAATGTGAGCAAAGTCAGGAGTGACGCTGGCCCTCAATAATGGCTACTCAGGCCCTGCCGAGGACTGGATTCACTTAAAATGTATGTCCAAATATTAAACAGCCATACTCATCCTATTTTGATTTCAAATCAACAGTTGTGATGGTATCTGTTTACAACAAATATCAGCTGCATATGGAGCATGCTTATGTGTCTTTGCATGTGTGTTCACAACAACACTTTGATCTAACAGAAGACACATTTTGAGGGTTTAGAGTTAGTGTAATATAATATTCCTCTCTTCTTGACCACAGTCTTAACCAGCCCACTCAACATTTACATTGGGATCAACACTCTAAATACATACAGACAGGTGAGAAATTAAAGGAAAGATTTCAATGAATGAATGGGGGCACAAAGTAAGTGCAGATGCTTCCACAGAAGTATACCTTATGATACAATGAAACAGTTAACATCCTGTCATGCTGAGCAGGCCCAGGTACCTCAATTTGATTTTGAGATGGTAAGAGGAAAAGATCCATGTGACTTTGAAAGAGGGTCCATTATTGGGGCATGGATGGCAGGAGCACAGCTGGCCAACAGTGATATTTGCATTTGTGCCTGTGATGCTTGTGCATTATTGTATTATGTAAGGAACTGTGTAATTATGTAATTATGTAATTATGTAAGGTAACAGCAACTCCTCAGGTTACTGAGATTGTTGATGCACAATGTGCAGGACTCATACTGGGATATTATAATAGCACTGCAGTGCATAGACCCCCCATTACTAAGACAAATGCACATACACAGATGTGGAAAAAGTGATGTGGCCAGATGAGTCACCATATTCTGGTCAAGTGGGTTAGCGCATGTGTGGCGCCCACCGAGAGGACACTACAGGCCTGAATGCTGGACCCTTACAGTGAGGGGGCATTTTCCACTTGTCCTCTTAGAGGGAAGGCTCACCGAAAATCAATACAAAGTTACTCTGAGTGAACACCTTTATCCTGTGAGTCAACATTTCTATCCTGATGGGAATTAGCCACTTCCAGGATGACAATGCCCCCCTTCCACAGGGCACAAGGGCTTACCAAATGGTTTGATGAGGATGAAAATGATATAACTCATGATGCTATGGCCTTCACAGTCACCACATCTCAAACCGGTTGAACACCAATGGTAGTTTTGGAACAGCGTGTTAGACAGCACTGTCCACCACCATCATCAAAACACCAAATGAGGGAGTATCTTTTGGAAGAATGTTGTTCTATCTCTCCAGTAGAGTCTAGAGACTTGTAGAGTCTATCCCAAGGAGCACTGAAGCTTTTCTGGTGGCTCTTTGTAGCCCAACACTTTACCAAGACACATCATGTTTGTTTGTTTGTTTTTTTGTTTTATTTGTCACACATCTGTATATAATATATATCTGCCCTAAGTAAAAACTGAATCGAATTTGCATACCCAGCATAATCACAGCAATTAGAACAATTTTACAGCTGTTGGCATTTAAAACAAATTTCCTTGTAATTTATGTATGTAGTATGTGCATGTACATGTTTGTGCACATACAGTAGAGTGTATTTGTGTGGGAATACGTGTGTGGGTGTGTGTTTGGTGTGCGTATGTGTGTGTGTGTGTGATGTGTATGTGTGTAAACTTGACCCCAATAGCAGGTTCACTGGGCTGTGGCGAGGCATGTCTCAGAAGGGAAGCCAGAGGAGAAGCGATTCAAATTTTTGTGTTGACCTGCATGTGTGGGATCTGTCTGTGGGCTCTTAGTGTTGGCCCTCTGCCAGGTAGAGCAGCCCACTCACTGAAACCCTATGAATGCTGTCAGTCCCAACGTGGATATCACCATTCAATAATGCATGGATTATACAGTCAAAATCAATCCCTATTGACGTGGAATGTGAAGCAAAGTGAAGTTGGAGGACTAGAAATGCTGTAATGCTGTAACTCTGCTCTGACAACTGTGTTTTGGGACAGACCGATGTCTCCCTTTATCTTTTCAAGCTTACAACTAAAGGCAAAAAATAAATAAATAAATAAAATCTGGGGCTACAGCCAAGTACTATTTTTTGTTAATTAATATATATTTTTTCAGTTAGTTAGTTGACTAATATTATGCCAAATTTACTGATTAATTTAGCTTAAAATAAATAAATAAATAAACAATTAACTACTTTGATTATTATCCATAAAATAATTAATGTTTCTTGCAATGTGATGAGCAAACGTCCTGTCTGAATGTATCTTATTTGGTGAGTAAACAAGCTGAAACTGATGTGCACACACATTTGCACTTTGAAACGTAGTGAACAGGGGATAACACCATCACCCATTAAGGCTACAAAACTCAACAGAGTATGAATAAGTGTTATTTCGAACGGCGATGCCACATTGGGCCTGCTGATCACCGAAAGTGCCAGGTTACACAATGTTACAGTTTTACAATTACAATGTTACAATTTCATTTAGCAGACACTTTTATCCAAAGCGGTTGATAGTCACAACAGAGCAACCAGTAAGTGCCATAAAGCTAAGTTTAAGTCCAACAGGCAGAGCACAGAGGCAATGCTTTGAGTGCATAGAAACAGATTTTTTTTTTTCACTTATTTTTTCTTTCTTTCTTTTTTCTCTTTTCAGTCCATCAGGTGCGGAGGTGTTTGCGAAAGAGGTTGCTCTACGCCCCAGGGTCCCTGGCTATAACTCATTACTGTCACTCAGTGGGCGAGCCCAGACTCTGCCGCCCCCCTGTTACAGCAGTGCCACGACTCGGGCAAATGACAAGAGACGTTTCTGAAATCTGAGAACCGTCAAAGACGCAGAAATGAAACTCAAAAGTGAAAAGGAGGTTTTTGGTCAAAGAAAAGTAAACTACTACTATAAATCATTTAATAGTTGGTCAAGTTAGCAACCTTTTTAAACATTGTTTTTTTTGTTTGTTTTTGTAAAAAAAAAAAAAAAAAAAAAAAAAGGAGTTATTACGTTTTTTTTATGTGCAGTGCCAGTGATTTTTTTCAACTCAAAAAACAAATTATTTTTAGTCATCACTATGAATTATATAACTGTCAGTGTATTACTGACTGTAACATACCCAATAGTTTTCGCTTGAGGTTTGTGCATATCAGATGCCATTTCACTTTCTCAAAGTCTAGGCTACTGTGTTATTTAACTTCTAATAAAAAAAAAAAAAAAAAAAATCCGAGACTTTTGATTGCCATGGTCAAGTTTTTTGTGACATTTCTTTCCCTCAGTGGCTTGGATGGCTTGTTTCAGGTCATGTTGCTCAACATAATGTGGAGCATCAACACAGTGTGTGCTGTAATTGATGTTTTTAATACATCAACAGGTTTGACTGCAATAAGAGTAATCATTGCCATGGCCTTCAGTTTATCCCTTATGTTTCCCTGTGTTTTTCCTTTCCGCTGTGTGTCCTGTGCTCCTATTTGTGTGTGTGTGGGCGTGGCACTCAATCACCTCCCTGGTTGCTGATCAGCAGACACACCTGCGGTCCATCAACTCATCTACCCAGCAGTATATCTACCTCGGTTCATCAGTCACTCCCTGCCACATTGTTGACTCTGCCAGTGTGGTATTTAGGTATTTAACGTTTGGCACCTTAGACATGTGTATTCCTCCTTGAGTTTGCCTTGGATTACTCTAACCCTCATTTCCTTTTCTCCAGGATCATTTGCCTGCCTGCCTGCCTGCTACCCTGCTTTGCATTTCTCAGCGTGCTAAGCCACGTCCACAACTCCACTCAACCTGTCTGGTCTGCTGCCATCATCAGCCTTCACCAGCAAAGATTAATCTTCTCGCCCACCTCCAACATCTACAAGCCTGCCAATAAACCTTCTCTATTTTTCAACTCCAAGTTGTGTTTGGGTCATTTCCTGCTGATCGTAACAATCATGTCTACATGGGTTATTTAGTGTGTGTGTGTGCTCATTATGTATTCATGTGTATGTGCATTCTAATTATGGGGAATAATTGAGATCACTAAAAGCCTCCTGCCTTCTGAAGGTCAACAAGCCCAGGCAGAGAGACAAAGAAAAATAGGCTCATCGCTGTGGAGGTCAGTCAATCCCGGATATGGAGCATACTGGGAAATATGACTTCCCCACAAAAACATGTATTTAAAGTTATTTTCTTAATACAATCAAAATTACAGCTTCATTTGGTGTGTGTATGCTGTATGCATGAGTGAGAGAGAGAGAGTGCAACGTAATGCAGTGTGGAGACCTCTGGTTTGGCTTTGTCTTGGATCACATCAAATAAGAATCGTTAACCCCTGACATATGATTGGTTAAAGATGTCTGTCTGTCTGGTTTCTTCCAACAAATTATAGTCCAATAAGAGGCTGTTTGCCTCTCCTCCTCCAACAAGCTAAGTGTCATAGTGTGGTTACCTCACTCTCTGCTCTGATCCTAAACGTAACCCATTACAAATAATTTGGGTTATTATTTAGAAGTGCCATCTGGGAACACTAATTATCCTCTTAGGTTTCCCAACTTCTCTTTAACATATCCCTTCTTAGACCTTCTCCCTCTCAGTCTGTGACATGGTTTTCAGCAGAAGAGTGAATATGAGAAGAGATGCAAGTGGAAGAGTGCTGCAGAAAGAGCAAGAGTGACATTAAAAAAGGAAATAAAGCAATGGAAGACGTGAGCAAATGATAGGATTGAAACTGATCTTTTATCCGTTCCCTTGTTCCTCCAAGCTGCCTATTTGCTGACGGCCACTATATAATTACCTTCCTGAGATCACTACCAATTTGCAGATGATATGCGTGGGCACTTAAACTTCAAACCACTTGGTAAATGGAGAGTACGCACTATGATTTCATATATTACAACCTGCTTCATCAAAAGGCATCCTTTCAATTTTGTCAGACATGGAAAATGAAGATACTGTTTTGAAAATAGCCATCTATTCTCAAGCATCTGTTTTGTGCTGCTCATGATGCACAAAATACCACAGAGTGCACGCACACACCCATACACACACACACACTCACCCAATTAGCGCATGCCTGTATACATCTCTGTCCCAGAGAATGGCCCGGAGACAGTTGACTGAATTGTGATTGCAGCACAACCCATTCATCAGAAGTTAATTATGAAACAAATAATAAGCAGTAATGATTTAGACAAACAATTTTTGAGATGTAAGAAGATAATGTCAGAGGT
The DNA here is from genome assembly GCF_902150065.1 of Myripristis murdjan. Classification (NCBI taxonomy): domain Eukaryota; kingdom Metazoa; phylum Chordata; class Actinopteri; order Holocentriformes; family Holocentridae; genus Myripristis; species Myripristis murdjan. The sequence continues at coordinate 16,848,747 of NC_043982.1, forward strand.
GCCAAACTGTCAGCCACCATAATCAACACACTGACTGATTAAATTTACTGACCTTCAGAGTGTCAGAACATGATGTAGGCATGAATGCTGATTGGAAAAGGACTTTCCTGTCTACCGTTAGATACAAATGCAGCTCTACTTTTTCAAGTAAAAGTAGTTTATTTAGTAAACTGGATGAGTCTTGAATGCATTTGAAGAACAGATTTTGGGACATGTAACAGTCAATGTATGACTGTCTCATAAAAATTAGATTCCCATACATTCCCATGTATAGTATTGCAGACTATGTTTGTTTCTGGTGTACCTTTCTTTTGGGCTTTTATAGCATGGCAGTGTCACATGGTAGGATTAGGCACCAAAACCACTTGGTTTAGGTTAGGAAAAGGTTACATTTATGCATAAAAACGATTTGGTTATGGTAATGTAACATACATTACATAACTTAAAAGTATCACTACAACTATTATAGGACTTGAACTCATGTCTTCTGGGGGCAAGTCGGTTCCTTGACCCATCGGCCAGCCCACCTGCCTCCTAATGTGGACTTTAGACAAAGGGATTACAAATATTTTTGTGATAGGTCACAAACAAATTTAATCCATGTCAATTTATGTTTCCCTAAAAACGTAATTGACAATGTAGCTGTATGATAACATCATTTTTAGGAGACACGGTTGAGCCTTCTGTATGATTTGTTTCGTTGTGGCAGCAAATTAAACGCTGCTTGAGAAATACATCTCAGGGTTGCTCAGGGGAATGCCTTTCAGTTTTTACATGCAAAGAAAAACAGGAGAAAAAAAACTTGAAAGAGTCATGGATATCATAAGACAAGGTAATTAGTCATAACCTGGCACAGCCATACTCTGAATTTGTTACCGTTGTTCATTACCTGAAACACAGCCTGGGCACTGATGCATTCAATCCATTTGAAAAAGAGGTGGCAGCAAAAATACCTAGCAGGTGATTGGATCAGCCATTTGTCAGTCAAACAAATGTCACAGGGCACAACACAACAGCAACTGGTATGACAAAAGTGAGCAAGCATATCAGCAGGCATAGTAGTAGCTTGTTATCACATGATACCGTTTTTGTGAGGAAAATCTCCACTGATGTCCAATATTGTTTCTTTCATCCACTTCAGTGCACTGTACTGTCTCATTTCATCATCACCTAGCCACACCTGTAATTCCTCAAAGGGCACTGATTGGTCCAACTGTCTTTTGGTTTCCAGTCAAAGTCTACAGATGGACAGTGGCCAGATGGTTTGGTGACTCAAACCAAAATGAACCTTCAAGATCATCCGGTTGTGCCAGGTCAAATTTGCCATGCTATAATGTCAGATGTACAGTCCCAGTAGAAATTGTGAAGTGTGGTTGACATAAAAGGTGCCACTAAAGGTCAACTGTGCACCACTGCAGGAATGTCAGCACAAAGTCTGGGATAATGCAAAATCCAAGGAGTTTTATGGGTGTGTGATGGGCTATAACTTTTCTGGTATTAGATGATTGTAAAAGTTCATCCACTATATGTGATTTATCACACCACAAGATAGTACCAGGAGCAGCAACAAGTTTGAATGTAAACTTTCCACAACTTTCCTCCTCCATCCTCTCCATCCTTTCAAAATTATACATGGTACGGAGGCCAGCCTAGGACAAACTGATAAGCTCTGTGCCTGTTGGCTCAAGTTTAGCAAACAAAAACAAACAAACAAAGCAAGGTGTGTTTTGTTATGTTTCTTGTTCACATGTTCTCTTTCTGACTTTATGGTATAATGCCACCATTTCTCAGGAATGGGAGGAGGAGAATGCCTGTTTAAAAGAGTGAGGGAACCAGTAGGAGCAGCTTGATTCTTGTCCAGATTTTGGCAACAAACTTCAGAGATGAGGACAACAGGGCTGAAACCATGGCTGGGGCAAGTATTGATTTATATCACTGAATTTGAAAAAGTCTCCATAAAGCATACATTAATTTCAGGATTGTTAGGAGGCTCTGAAGCGCATATAGTGCAGGTTTCAGTGGAATAAATCTGCTGAGTGGAGGCTTTCTGGAGGATGCCAGCCTGCCTGATTGGAGCACTTTAAGTAATATTTTAGGGAGGGGTGCCAGTCAACAAGTTCTGCTGTGATGGATTTGCTGGAGCTATTCTGAAAATTCCTGTGAAAATGAAATAAGCAGCAAACCATAAAAGCAAATTCCAACTTTTGACAGTGCCTTCATTTAAAAGATGAAACAATATGGAAAACAAATCCCGCAATTTTGTCATTGTAATCTGTTAGTTCTGCCCTCCCTCATTTCTCTCCTTCCTACTGCTGATCTTTCTCTTTCCTTCCAATCTGTGATTATAATACAGTCCAAGGCATGGGAGTGCAAATTAAACAGCTCTGTGTGAAGTGTCCAGCAGTTCATCTGTGTGAGTTACTGTCTGACAGTTTTACGGTCCGCACTGTGCCCAGGAGGAGGGACCAGCAGTAACATCAGTGTTATGAAGCTAAGAGGAAATTGCTCAGACAAAAAAAAAAAAAAAAAAAAAAGGCCTTGGTTTTTAAGCGTGGATGGGGGAAAACAGTTGCATACCGCTTCAGAATGTAGGTAACAAGCAGTGATGTAGTCAAGGTGTCTGCTGTCTCAAAGCCTGAGACAACAAGCGGCTTGCCCTTTCACTTTGTCCCCTTTTGTCTGGTTTAGAACTAAATGGATCAGGGAGAGAGGAACACCAGAGGATCAATGTAATGTCTGGGAGAGAGGAGGAGGAGGAGGGAAGGAGAGGGGGATGAAAGTGATAATAGGAAGAAGCCTATAACACACGCACGCACGCGCGCGCACACACACACACACACACACACACACACACACACACACACACACACACAGTAATTTCTCTCACAACACAATCTCAGCATGCTTCACTGCTAGAGTTGGTGTTGTATTCAGTCACACACGCACTGACATGTAGACATACCTGCAGCCCTCACCACCACCATCACCACCACCACCCCCCGCCCAACACACACACACACACATTGGCACTCAGGAGGGAGGGTTTCAGTCTTGATTTGAGGTATTCTGTCAGTCTCTCAGTAGTGATTTTTATTCCCGTTTTATGCTGCCAAGAAAACAACAACAGCTTTTTCCGCCATCCCTTTTATTTTCTCAAACAAACAGCTGTCTCTTTGCCTCTCTCTCTCTCCCTCTCAAACATACACACACACATGCACACGCACACAAAACCTTCACACAAACACTGATGAATTCACTTGGTTGAATTATTGCATCTGTCAATCAAATCCCCTATTATTCAAGTGATTTGTGCATCTTGTCACTTGAGGGTTTGTTTTGTGTGGGTGGAAGAGGCAGTGATGTTACCATTTCTTCACTGTCCTCACTGTTTATTCCTGATTTCCCATAACCCCAACCCTTCCCATGTCTCTTTCTTCTAACCCTCTTCCACAGAGTATATGTTTCTTTCTTTAGCTTGCACCCCAATGACTTGGGAATGTTTACCTGTCTGCCCGGTGTGAGCAGGTCATGTATATATATGAGCTCTGATGTATCTGGATGTCTCTTCGCCAGTCACACTGTCACTGCAGCCCAATTCTCCACGCCTTTGCTTTTCTGCTTGGTGACACAAGCGACAGCCCCGTAAGACCTTCCATGTCAGAGCTGTTGCTATCTCTGCAGATGGGAACATCGCTGGGCTCTTTTATTTTCAAAAGAACAGGCCACACTGGTGCCAGGCTGCCCTTGGATCCTGTTGATAACATGACTGACAGTCACGCACTCTTTCTCTCTGTCTCTCTCACTCTCTTTCTCTCTCTCTCTCTCTCCCTCTCTCTCTCTCTCTCTCTCACACACACACACACACATACACACACATCACTGCTGCTGTTCTTCAGAGGGAAACAAGCGAGGTGAACAGAGTACAGAACGATTTAAGAAGACCATAATCTTTTTGTAGACAGGCAGAGCAACAGTGAATGAAAAGACAGCTCTGAGAGTAACAAAGTGACCTTGCCCACTGATCCACAAAGCAGGACCACCCACAGAAATAGATGAATGTCATCAGCATACGAGTGTGTGTGTGTGTGCACATCTGTGTGTGTGACACGGCTTCAGAGCATGTCCATGTTTTTAAAGGACTCATCCACTCCCTCTGCTGGGCTTATTTTCACATGTTGTGACCATGTGGCTTTTCCCTGGTGGAGAGGCTGCATCTGTTTATTTACACTGACGTGCAGCTGGATTGGGTGAGGAGCAGCGGTATCTGATACTCGGAGAGCAGAGGAGTGGAGACGTGGGCAGAGAGTTTAGACAACACAGCTTTGGGGAAGGTGGTGGGGGAGCCGGGCTGGCTAGTTTGGGTCAGGACACAAAACAAAAAGAGCCGTATCACAGGGCTCCAGCTGAGCAAGGCCTGTTTCAGTCAATGCCACTGGCACTGTTAGGACAGCGGTCTACTATTCTAGCCCTGGGCCATTAGCATTGAGATTACAGGCATCCAACAAAACCTCCAACCCATACAACCACATAATATGTTCCAACCCTCCAATATGACCAACAGGGAGCATTTCTTAAATTAGTAGGGCATATGACCCACAGGAGCGCCTCAAACATGACCCAAAGGACCATTTCCTGAGCAAGATAGCCAGCGAATTAGCAGGCTAATGTTCCCAAACAAAGGTAAGCATGCTAGTTATCAAGCTAGTCTGCAAATCATTAAAATACTTTGTTAAGGTTAGAAAAAGTTTATTGTTGAAGTTAAGGAAAGGAATGGTTAAGATTTGATAAAGGCCAGGGTTAAGTTCATGAGCATCTCTCAAAATATAACCTTGCAGTGTGCGGCCCTGTCATTGGTAAAGCAATGTTCAGAGCAGGGTCCTAAATTCTCTAAATTTTATAAAGATTTTGTCGACTAAACCTAGACTAAAACTAAAAATAAATCAGATGACTAAAATGTGACTAAAGCTGATTTATTTTAATCATAAGACTAAGGCTAAATCAAAATCACCTGCCAAAATTGACACTGCACCCCACCAGCCTTCTTGTGTGGACTTTCTGCTCCCTTAATACTAGACCAACTTGAAAATGTAACTAAAGGTTGTAATAAGCTGCTGTACAAAAGGAGCCATGGGGTCGTTTCTTGCCAGAGGACATGCTCCGGGCATCTTGTGAAGGCAAACCTGCGAGTCAGACGGCAGTGTTTAGAGAGTGATTCTGTTTGGCTCCTGCAATTTCATGGTCATACAGTGTCTGTCGTGGAAATGTAATCAGGGTTATGTACGTCCTCTAGGGCTCTTAGTGAAGGATGTTGTCATTCTGCAGAGAGCAGAGTTAACTGGTTCTGCCTGAGATAGCCTGATCATTTACATTGACACTGATGATGGCATTAGCCAGCTGCCAGGAAGCCTGTCGGACATGTTTCACCAGGCAAAGCTGTACACGTTGTGCAGAGGGGTTTTTTTTTCTGTGGCTTGAATCCCAACTCCTTCTTATTGCTGTGTTTATCTTTAATGTTCGTTTATTCTGTGATTTAAAGGTTAGGAATCAATGAAAGTATCACAGAATTCCTTGGGATTTATATTAGCACGGCCGGTAGATTTAAGAACTGAAATGAAAGCAGATGTGTCATTTGCAAAATGTCAACAGAAACTGGCGATGCTCATCACTGCTTGAGGCATCTCCAACCATCTATTAAATCAAGACAAGGCAATTTTTCTATTTACCTGACATAGACAAGCAAGGGATATGGTAATTGTTTTGATTTGAGTGATGAACATGGTCCCAGTGATAATCATTAAGTACTGTAGTCTGATAATATGTTGATGACAACTGTTGGATGCAAAACACTGCATTTTTGATCGAGTACATTTTTCAGTTAAACAAAACAAAACAAACAAACAAACAAAAAAGCTGACAACAACAAAAAACGTCACACCTGTACACCACCTCCAAAGCAAATAGTTTTTCATAAACAGACAAGTCCCAGAACCTGATGATTGCATCGTTTTTTGAATCGTAAGCCTGTTTTAGGCTGCTATTTGCTGCACAGCATCTGTGTCAAGTGGTAGCTTGTCACAGAGCAAACAAGCACACATAAGGACCAAAATCCCATGGCAGAAACTTTATTTACCATCTTTCACCGAACACGCTTTATATAAATGCGGATATGCTGCTCAAAGACACACTCTCAAACACCAATTATTTAAACAGCACCCTGGGTGTAGTTATGAGGTCAGTGCTGTAGTATGACTGATATACATAAATGATGTGATGTATATTATCCTGTTCATTCCTTTGATACAATTTCAGTTCCAGGTTTGAAGCGGCGCAAACAAAGCAGAGCAGCGCTTGACAAGTAGAGAGCGAGGAGGGCTGGGGGGTCAGAGACAGACGACAGGAGAGATAGTCATTCAGGCAGCTTTGGAAACAGATGAGAGAGATAGTTCTGATTAGTGTCTTTTCATATCTCCGAGAAGGCAGTGAGAGTTTGTCAGAGGGAAAGTAGGGAAGCAACCAGGTGGGTGGACGGAGAACGCTTTGTCTCCTTTGTCTCATGCCACACCGAATGAAATGGCAGCAGAAGCAGAAGAGCTACAGTAAGTGGGTGGGTGAGTGGATGAACAGGTAAATGAGTGAACCAGAGAATGAGTAATAATCCAATTACCAATAATAATACTGTACTTTTCTATGGTCAGTAAAGCATCGGTGAACTGAGATAAATAAAGAAATGAAGTGGTGAGTGAGTGCGTGATGGTGAGAGTACAGGGACTTAATTTGCAGAAACAGAAGGGCCGACACAATTACAGTCCAGGTTGCATCAGAAATGTTCTTATCTCCTGTTAGTCCACAGCCCATAACAGCTTGGCCAATTACTATTAATCTTTGATTTTGCTTTTTCAGCTAGCCAGTCAACTCACATGCGTCTCTAACAGAGAATCAAACCCAACTTGTCAGTGCATCCTTTCAGTCATTCAGGCGTCTATATTTTTCCTATGCATAAGGCAGCAATTAGTAGAAATAAAATAAGCTTCTAGAGATGTTCTCTATAGAGAGCAAGAATGGTGAGCAATAAACTAAACAGAGCATACAAACCACATACCATAATTTCAATAACCCAAATGATTATGTAACTATTTGCTTTTTTTAAACAAACTGTTTCTTTGCTTAAAGTAATATTGTAACAGTAGTAAAAGGTCTGAGCAACACCACACATTCTGTAATATAGCATCACAGTATTCAGGTGAGCAATTTCATTTTGTTTCATTTAGAGGTAGTAGTTTATAAAAATGTATGTTGTAGATATTCACAGGCATGATCCGTCATTCATTTATGACAGGTACAACTCCCATAAGTTATTTGTGGGAATTACTATGATATAGAAACCATAGAAACAATATTCTGTAGGCTATTATTATAGTGGGTATCTGCCACGTAATGGTGTGAACCCTTTAAGACAAGGGACCCTGTTGTTATGACAGTCAGCAAATAATTTTCATTACCCTCGTGTAATCTTCTTTTGGTATTGTCACACACTTCCCCGACACTGCAATTTCTTTTTTTTTTTAATTGCAAACACTATGACCTTTGAGAAAGGATTCGTGTGTGGGAGTTTTATTTTAAAGAGATGACTCATACACATAAAAAAATGGATGAAATGAATAACTATGAGCATGAAACTGACTGTGCAGTCCCATATCCATTCCCAGATAGGAGGGGGTTGGATTTAAAAATAATGATTTGTCATGGCTCAGCGGCACAGTGTAATTCATCATAAGTCTGTCAGCTTCAAAGGGATTGATAAGTCTGAGGTTTATCATGGCGAGTCCAAAAAGCAGTTGGAAAAATACAGTTGGATCTCAAATGATAATCAAATCTGAAGGATCAGATTCATACAGGGTCAGACTCAGAGTAAGGGTTAGTTTGTTAACTTCATAATTCACTTTTCACCTCTGGTTTTGTTAACCATTACTTGACATTGGCATTAAGCCCACAGTATGAGTCAGAGGAGTGGGCATGCATGTTTGCTTTGGTCACTTAACTTGCAACTGGATGTGCTGTGTTAAAACTAATATTTTATGTTAAAGCCCCAGTCAGGAATTGATTTTGCTCATGGATCCCAGCGGTTGTGTGGACATTAGCAACACCAGCGTGAGTTTGTTTATAGCTACATCTGCATAGTTGTAAACTGGAGGGCAGGAGGGCTATTCCATTGTGATGTCAGGATTGGGACAGAATGGGAAAATAAGGCCTCGCGAGGGGACGGGAGAACGCAAATTATAGGTTGAACTTCCACACTGCCAGCATCAAGCTACAGTCAGTGTTACTGTAATCTCTGTCTCCTGGTTGTTTACAGCAAGCTGTGCCTCATAAATTCTAGATCCAGCTGGAAGAGGAAAGGCAAGGCGAGTCTAATAAACTGCCCAGTGAAAGTTAAAGAACAAAAAAAAAAAAAAAAAAATATTGGAGTTGCAATGCAATAAGATTTGAGTATGTTATATTCAGACTGCATGCCTCCTTCTCTGTATCTTTCTCTCTCAGTTCAATTCAATTCAATTCAATTCAGTTCTGCTTTATTGGCATGAACTGTCATGTTGTTGCCAAAGCATTTCACAAGAACAATTGATTCTGTATAATAACATATATATTTTACATAGATTTCATACATTTCAATATTTGTACAATTTAAAACAGTTAATCAGTATCAAATCTCTCTCTCTCTCTCTCTCTCTCTCTCTCTCTCTCTCTCTCTCTCTCTCTCTCTCTCTCTCTCTCTCTCTCTCTCTCTCTCTCTCTCTCTCCTCCTCCTCCTCCTCTCCTTTTCTTTGATTTCATTTCCCTCTTAGACCTGACACTTGTTTGGGTAGAAGTTTTGCCATTCTAAACATGAAATAACCAGGGATGTTAAAGGATTGGGGTATACGGGATGGGATTGGCTATATGGCAACAGTCACAAGACCGTGATGGGATGTGAAGAATATAATGAGGATTGGGAAAGTTAGGGAAACACTCCTGCTTCACTCCTGTGTCATCCTTGAACCAGGACTACATGCTTTGAATTTACTTAGTGGTACAACAGGGAGAATGGAAGCTCCTTGTCACTTTTGAATTAATTGGAGGTTTTCGAGTCACTCGACTGATCGAGTGCCTCTCCAATGTTGATTTGACGTTGAGCTTTATCGTGTTCAACTTTAGATGGTATGCGGCCCTTTTTTGTGGTTTTGTGGTTTCCATTGCTGAAGAACCTAAGTCGGATATTTCTCTCTCCTGCTATTGTCCAGGTGCACTGTGTGTTTGCGAATTGACTCCACCAGCTCATAACCCCACACACCCCCTCCTTCTCCTTGAGATAATCCCGGGGCATACATGGGAGTGTAGGGGGCGTTGTTTTCAAATTCCTAATTGGGGCTTTAAGGGTCTTTTAACCTCAAAGAAATGGACATACAGTACATTTATTCCTTATTAGGCACTCCGGCTGAACTCCCTTTACAACAGTGTCTTTCTCTTATGGGAACATATGGTGCAGCAGGAACCACACTTCCATGCTCATCGAGCATCATCAGTATATCTGAATGGGGGCACAGCCAAGCACTGTCCATAAGGGCAACAGAGAGCATGTCCTACTCTCTATCCCATTAAAGAAGGCTCCATTATCTGCACTCTGAGCTACACACAGACACACATACACACACACACAGAGGCATGAATGCAAACTATAAGCACGTAAAGTAGACCACCTTAAGTAGCTCCCCTCCACGCCACGCCATGCATATTTCATAACAGCCAGCATTAAAAGCCAAAGGAATAAGGAATGCCTGGCTAGGCAGCTGGGTTAACTCTACGCCCTACTTCTTTTCTAGTTCAGCCTCTTTCGTTTTTGTTCCAAAGATGGGTTAGGGGGAATGCTGGACACAGGAAGTGTAATGACAGTGAAAGCAACAGAGTGAGAGGTTGAAAATGAAAAACCACGAGGGTATGACTAAAGATGGAGAGGACAAAAGCAAAAATCTTTCTCAGTAGAAGAGTTGCATGGTTGACTAGTGCCCAGTTTCATGCCTTATGTTTCATGCGTTATTCCCTGGTTCCCCTTCCTTCTGTGGCCCTATCTCATTTTCTCTGCCTCCATGCTATGTTAAATGTGAGGTCAAACACAGAGTCATGTCAATACTGGAGGCTGAGCAACGCCTCCACACACACCCCACCCGCTGAGAGATGGCCTGCTGCCGTGCCTCAAGACCAGGGCGGATCCGGGATTGGCTGTTAGGTAACACACACTGGAGTAAAACCAACAAGAAGAAAACACACATCCATTACTGCCTGTTGCTGATGGCACCTCCAGGGATGGGTGGTCAGTATATCTTTGCGTGTTTGGATGTGTGTGCACTTGTGCATGCAGGCATGCTTGTCTGAGCGTACATGTGCAACTGTGTGTTTTATTGGGTGATTATACACAAGCTACTGTATGGCTTATCTGCACGTTTACTTGTTTGCCTGTGCACACAAGGCAAAGTGTAACTCCTGGGTAAATCAACATGCCCCGTCTGTTACTACGTTCCATTTCACACTGGGTCACACTGGCAGGTTGTAACACTTTGGAGTACTGCAGCTTTCTGTATTTTTCCCCTCTTGCCCTGTTTCACCCCTGGCAGCAGTGAGGGGAACATTCACAGGTCAGGTAAGAGTCAGTCCTGTTCCACTCACCTCAGCTCTTTCTCTCTCTCTGAACCCCCCCACCCCCCCACCCCTCCTTCCTCCTCACCTCAGAGTATAAATCTTTAATTTTGGCTCTTGGTTCATCTTACCAAGATCTTACCAACCAGAAATGTATGCATGTGTGAATGTGTCTCCACCTGCACATGCATGCATGTCCACATACTGTATGTGCCCTTATGCGTGTGTTATGTGTGTGTGCGAGAGCAGAGAGCATGTGTGTGGGATAATTTTAGCTGTGGCTGTGGAACCAAAGAACAGCACTGGATATTTTCGGCAGAGAAGCTGCAAGCTCACTTCAAATATTTTTGGCATCGAGGCATCATCTCCAACAAGGTGACATTAAAGACCCCTTCAATAGGTCCTTGTTTTTATGTATTTATGTATATAGCTTCCAGTCAAGCTAATGATTGCAAACAGTCTTTGGCTATATAATGAGGTATTTAATACAAATACTGTGGGAAAAATGAAAGAATAATGAATGATTAAAAGTAACAGGAGTTAATTTAAAGGGGACTTAAAACATCCTTAGAGCCGATTGTCACTGAAGCTGTACATTTTGTAACGGAATAGCAAACACACACAACACACTTTTGTATACAATTTGTGGTCATGTTGGCTTTGTGTGTAGTTGGTCTTCATTGTGACAAAGAGAAAAAAAAAAAAAAAAAAAAAAAGCCTTGTCCCAGTTTGATAAGGTTCTGCAGATCAGAGAGGCAGCTGGGAGTCTTGGAATACCAGACTCTCCAAGAGAGCTGCAGCCTGGAACCAAGCACCTCCAGATACAAGGCCTTGACTCCAGGTTGGCTCTGGAGGTGTGCGTGTGTGTGTGTGTGTGTGTGTGTGTGTGTGTGTGTGTGTTTGTGTGCGTGTGTGTATGTTGTGTATGTGTTTATGTAGTTGGCATGCTTGGTTGCCATCTGCAAGCCCCAGGGATCCTGGCTGGAGTCTATACACACATACACACAAACAACACAGACACACACACACACACACACACACACACACACACACACACACACAAGCACAAACACACATTCTCTCACAGCTACACACACCATGCTCTGGCTGCTGTGGCTTGTCAGAGGAAGGGTGCCAGCGTGTGTGTAAGAAGTGAACTATAATCACACTCAATGCAAAAGATCAAAATCCTATTTTCAGGAAAAGCAGGCAGCACTGAGCTGAACAAAGCCCTGAGTGCAAACTCCTTTTCGCTATCACACATGCACACACTTACACACAATATGCCTGGACATGTTCTGTTATATTAGGGAATGTGCTTGATATTACCACCACTCTATAGGCAAATGAGCTATACAGCCCAGATCCAAAATGATGTAACATTCACATCTGCGATTCCTTAATGTAGTCAGCTGTGATCAACTGGAAGAAATACATCAAACATGAACTATAAATGACTGGGATGGATGAGCAATGTAAATATGATGTGGTGGTGCTGCCGGGGGATATAACATTTATTACAAACATTTTACTCTGTCAGTTGTAAGCAATCAATGTGAGTATGCTTTGTTGGCAGTGTTATTGTGTGAAAGTTTTGACCTAATTAGCTCCTTAATACTGCAGGGCTATTGATAGTGATTATGAGCTTAATGAACAAAGTGATTAGTCTAAGTGAACATCAGCTCAGAGATGATGAAGATGACGCCACAACACGACAGTCAATCAGCGCTATGTCCATACGGCGTGTGTATTTTTATCTACAGGAGTTGGTACACTGCTGCGACACATATTGGGAATCAGAACGTCACACAATGATAAATCCTGCAGCAGGAAAAATCCAACATCCAGCCAAGTGTCTTACCCCTCTCAGCTCCTGGTTTGTAAGACTGTTTGTTTGTTTGTTGGTCTGCCCAGATGCAAAGTGAAAGACAAGTTATAGATCATATTTGTTGAATACACTGAAGCTGATTAGAGGCAACGAGTTGAAGGCCCAAAGCTGCTTTTGCTAATCCTGAGATTAGCAAAATAATAAGAGGCCTGTCTTCCTGCTCACACTTGCGCAGAGACAAACGGTGGTTTTGGCTCAGTCTTGAAAGCAGAGCTGGTATCTCCACTGTTTCAGAGCGGCCCCCTGGCCACAGCAGTGACAGGCCCAACTGGGAGAGCCGCAGCAGGCCAGTAAGGCTTACTGCCAGACCAGTGTTACCAGTGTCTTGTGCCTAGGACCCTGCTAGCTCTCTACATGCTATGGCACATGTGCTGGGAAGTGTGGCCCAGTGTTGGGTTGAAGATTAACCTACTGGCACAGTTTGAAATTCTAGGCCTTTTCTGTCCCACACCACAGCAGATACTGTAGATCAAGCCCTCACTCTGCCGCCATTCACATCAACCCAGACTGGTGCAACTGTGTCAACAAAAAAGTACATGCACATAGTGTTTTAGTGTTGTAGTCGAATCACTAGAGGTCGAGGTTGAGGTTGGGGCTGAGTCGAGTAGCTTGAGTCCTGGACCCAAGTACTACAAGTCTACACTGTACATACAGACACGTGAACATACACACACAAAAACTTGGATAGGAAACAGTTAAAGACATTGTTTGAACAAGGAAGTATGGAGTTTCAGATTGAAAGCCACATAACTATCTGATTCAAGATTCAAGAGGTTTATTTGTCACATGCATGATTGTACATGTACAGCAGCAGTGAAATGGGATTGCAACTACTCCAGCAACTGTGCAAGTAAAATAGAAAAAGTAATAAATATATATGACTTCTATTTACAAGAGAGGAAAGAAGTTAAAAAATAAACATAAAATATAATAATAATAAATAAGAAATTAATGGCATATCACAGGATCTATATGTACATAGTAAAAATATACAGTTCGAGTAGTGACAAGTAATAACAGTCGCAGTGTGCAGGGGACTGTGTGCAATTATCAGACAACAGGTAGCATTATCTAGTGTCAATAATGAGTTTGACATGTCTCATTTGTTGTTACTGTTGATGTTTTTTTTTTGTCCTTTTAGATTAACATTATTTGATTCAGTGTTATGTAGTTTTTTCTTTTTCTTTATTTTATTATTTAGTTTAAAAAAGGAATCTTTTTTTGGATATGTGTTACTTTTCACTTTTTTGTGTAGGCTGTAATATTAATATATAACATACTGAACTTTTTATTTTTGCATGTTATGTTTGTTGATTGCTGATTGGCTGACTTGTACAGGTGAACCCATGTAAACTAGTAGCAATCTTCTGCCCTAGTTCTTTGCTCTGATGAAAGTCTGTAGGCTGTTTGTGTTGTTGGGAGTTTTCTTTTACAAACTAGACATTTACTAAACACTTTGTAATCTTTTTCCAGCAGACTTGACCCAAGTTGCCTTTGGTTAAGTCTGTCAGAATACTATGAATGTTTTATCCTGTCACCACAGGAGTGCCGTTCTCACTCATTTGACTACCCACTGCAGTGCTTTCTACATTTTAAAGTGTTTTAGTTGCTGTTAACACGCACCAGAGGTGCAGTCATGCAGACCCTGCGGCAGAACATGCCAAACCCTTGGACCTGATATCTTTCTCCCATTCTTGAATATGAGAAAAAGAAAGATTTAAAAGAGGAACACACCTATCGAACCTATATACAAAAAGCAAAGGGAGAAGCAAGGCACAGAAAATAGAAAATACAATTATCCATGTCTGTTTGCGCCTAGGGAATTCACAGTACAATGCCAATGGATCTAATTCAGTTGCAAAAGAGTTGAGCAGGATGTAAAGCCCAATTCATAGGGGACTCAGACCATGAAAAAGCCTCTTTTGCTCCCACTTTTCACACAGACAAAAGGCTGCTGCATCTCTACTCCACGTGAGAAACACATCTATGCATTGGCATGTGGGACAGAGGCACCCTGGCTAAAAACAAACACTCACAATGTAATGAATGAATATACACTTTTGCTTTATACTGAATGCCCTTTTACTCACCAACAATGTGGAAGAGGGCAAGGCAGCATACGGTTGTGAGGGCCCGCCACTCTCCACTATAACTTCAGAGGAAGATGGGGGAGTGTATCTATTAATGTATTCTTTTTAAAACTGCCATTCAGTGGACCGTGAGTTGAGCCTTTTCATAGGAGCCCATTCCATACTGGTGTGAAATGAGGTGAAAATAAGCAGACTTAAAGAGGCAGCTTTGCAGGAAGTCTTCCCTGAATGTCTGCCGAGGTTTGCTGAGGTGACCCAAACAAATCAGCTCTTGAAGGGAGTCAAGGGTGAATTCAGCGCACTGGGAAACAAACACACACGCATGCTTCTCTTGCTGTCAGCGGATATGCATGTCAGAGCTGTGCTGTCATTTTTTCTCCCTCACTGCAAAGCTTTCATCACGTGGTTCCCTGCCTCCTGGGCCCTGCGCTAGTAAGACCATGCTAGTCCCTGGACTGCGAGCTGTAACCACAACATACTACAGCCTGTCAGACTGATCTGCAGCACACAGCCATGTACTCTCTCTCTCTCTCTCTCTCTCTCTCTCTCTCTCTCACACACACACACACACACACACACACAGAAAAGGAATCCCAGTAAAGGATGACAAACTTTTCTGTTTGATTTCACTTTATAAACCAAAACACACATGCAAAAATATACGTGACAATTAATAAATTCTATGGAAAATAATGAACTAAGTGGCACATCTATCTGTAGCAGAGGGTTGTTCCATGTGAGGGCATCTGTGCACTGCATATTTATCAAAGTGACAGCAGGCATCAGGGATACAGGGGCTCCAACACAACCACTTACTCACTAATGGCTTACACAGCCACGGATCATTATCCCTCACAGCACAGCGCAGCACATCACAACACAGCACTGCACTGCACAGCACCGTGCGGCATGGCAACCCCCTCAGTCCCAGCATTACACTGGCGGGGCTGCGGTGTGAAGTGTGTAGGAGGTTGATTAGATCTTTCCCAGAATCAAAATCCTCTGATAGTTTGATTCAGGGGCCAATTGTTTGCTCGATAGTTTGGAGTTAACTATTCCTTCTGCCAGTACACCTCACACTAAATATTCAAGTATTTTTTTAGGGTTGTTTCAAATTTCAGTGGTTGCTCTTGTTTGAGAGGGTACAACCAGCCGATTTGTCACACTGGCCAATTAGATTGCAGTAGGATAGGCTATGTCATCACTCTGTTTACTGTATAGCAGACAGATAGGCAGACAAATGCAGTAGGGATGATGCAACTTTTATTGCTGAAAATGTCTCACCTCCAGCTCTTTGTAATTCTGATGGACCTAGCCACCTTCATGCCCCTGAGTTGTCATCATCTTCGTTTCATCTGAATACGTGCATGTGCAAAAAAAATGCAGCCACTTGATATACAATTGTTGTTGTCTTTACTGGTCACTTGCACAAAAACATCTACGCTAATAACCTATTAAGATTTCCATCTTGTGGCATCTCTCATCCATGTCTGTTTTTACTTATGCAATAGTATGTTTGCTGTTTGTTTGTGTGTGTGAGTGTGTTTACGTGTGTTGTGTAGTGCATTAACCATGAATGTGTATGTAAGAGTGCTGGTTTGATGGCATTTATTTCATATTATGGTGTTGAGTTTTGCAGCATTTTTCTACATGTTTTCTCTACCTTTATGTATTTGTTTACCTACTCAGTGCATATGTGTATACAATCCTGAGGTGTGCACGCTGTTTCAATGAATGATAGAATTTAATAGTTCAGCAAATGTGAGAACCATCACATCTGCAAAAAGTTCTGCAAGTCTCAAACAACAACTCTGATAATATCCTGTGTCCTAAATCAGACCTGAAACTCTATATTGTCAACTCACTGCTTTGTCACGTAGTAACAAAGAAATTAACGGATGCAAACCTTTTTTTTTTTTTTTTTTGCCAGGAGCCTCAGAGCAGCAGGAAAGGAAATCACTGAATGTCTTTGCTCTGAATACATTTATATTATACACAGTGTTTTCATAGTTTTTTTCCTGGCTATTATCTAGCAACACTTAGGCTTTATTTTCTGCTCCCTCATGGTTAACAAAGAACCACCCCGGGCTGTCACTCCGTCTCCCACTCCGGGAGACAACTCGCACACTACAGTAAAGACCACACACACAAACACACACACACACACACACAGATGCCAAACCAAGCACCCTGTCATGTCTGAAAGTCCAAATATGGTTTTCACTGAGTGCTATTTTAATTGTCTTAATGATGTACTTTTATTGAATTTCCTCTTGTTTTTGTTTGGTGACCTGAGAGAGAAACTGGAGCGTTCCGTAATAACGGTAATAATACTTTAATAAATCCTGACAGGGAAAACAAATGGTGCTTTTCATAAGAAACAAGTTCTTAGTCAGCAGTAGAGGTGATTAAAACTCCCTTTATAGCTGCCCATGCAGCCTCTAATATTTTCTCTTGGAGGATATTAAAATGCTAAATGATACCCTCACCATACTTGATCCATAACGATGTAAGAGCTGTCCTCATTGGCAAATGCCATCTCAAACTAGGATTTAGTGTCCAATTTAGAATCTAATGTTTAGTACCAGTGTTGCATTTTGTCTTTGACTTTGTCTGGTTTGCAGGGGAGGCAGTGTGCAGTCAGTCTGGAGCCAGGAGAAGTGAAATCAAAGTACAAATGGCAAACTGTCATGAATGCTGAGATTTGGATAGACCTGGTGAAAGTGTTTGCTGTTGTGGGCTGTTGCAATAGGTGAAAGAGGGGCAAGGTGAGCCCTTAGATAGATTGATGACGCAGATAGTGACAGTGTTAGATGTATAGTGACAATGAAAATGGAGGAGAGTGGCAGCGCCCCATCTGTTAGCTACAGGGGAGAGAGAGATAGCGATGGACTTGATGTTCAATCAATTAGAATTCAGAGCGACAGAGAGAAAGAGAGAGGGAGAGAGAGAGAGAGGAAGAGGGAGAAAACGGGAAGAAGAGGAGAGAAGGTGGCGTGTTGAAGAGCCCCTGCGAAGAGAGTGCGATTTCACAGGCAAAGTGTGAATGGCTAACACGGCTGAGGGAGGGAAGTGAGAGCAGGCCGACCCTGAGGTGAGAGAGGGATGTTCTGTCAGAGCAAAGAGCTGCGTGGGTAAGAGGCGGCGGGTGCAGGGCTGCGGCTGAGTCAGGACAGATTGTGCTGGTGAGGCTGGGTGACTGAGAGAGATAGTGAGTGACAGAGGGAAGAAGAGCCCCAGGGGACGGGAATGAGGGGTGAGCGCAAGGGTGTTTGAGGAGGACGAGGGTTTAGGCAAGGCAAGGTGCCAGTATAAAGAGAGCAAGGCAGCGGGACTTAAACAGAGAGAGGGAACAGCCCCCCCTGTAGGCAGATTTCATGTTGTTGTTTGTTAGCATTTTCAAGACTCCCGAATCAACACATTCATCATCCATGGGAGAAATGAATGGGAATGAATTTTGTCATTTTTTCAAAATATTTTTTTTAATAATTTGATAACAATTGGTTATGAAATACCCCCTACCAGAGTTGAAGTAACTCCCCCTCTTAATACCATTGTTCTCATCTTTTAACAAAGATAACAAAGTAGTCAAAGAAATAGACATGACAGATATTCTTTATAGCTCAGTCATAAATTTGGTCTGACATGGGTTACTGAACAGCATACTGTGACATGTTTTTAACACACAAAACAATGCTTTCATTTGGAAAGCGGCAGCAGAATTCAGCTGAACCAATCCCGTTTAAGAGAGAAACGTACAGATCAAAACATGCATTTTAAGCACCAGCTTAAATCACAGAGATGTGAAAACCTGATGTATTTTTCCAGTAGAGAAAACACGATAGGATCCAGACTTTCACATCTAGGCAAACGTTACATCAAACTCCAGAGGCCTATTCTGACAGCTCCCAAACGACCACAGGGGCAACATAAGGGTATATGCCTCCCTGTGGGGCGACTCCATTTACTCCTGCTGCTGCCCCACCCACCACACTGTCAACTTATTGCTGGCACAGCACTTTTCTGTAGAGACTGCCATCACTAATTCAATTAACGGGGCACTTTGTTATGGCTCTGCATTACACATCTGTATGCAAATTTACACACACACCACACACACACACACACACACACACACACACACACACACACACACACACACACACCTACCTACCTGAATAACATGAATTCTAAAAGAGTACATTTGCATGCTGCTGCACCACAGATGGGTTCCCTGCTTTGGAAGTGATATAAACATAATCCAGTTGTGGTGTGTATATTTAATGCTGGTTAATATTTTATTGCACAAAACACACCGTATGGAAGGAGCACATTCGGAGAAATATTAGAACAGTGATACACTGAGGTGTTGGGCCAGGGCAGGTCAAAGTAAATCCCAGTGGTGGAAAGAATACTAGAAATTGCTGCCCAGTTAAAAGTATTATTGTGATGATTTTTTACTCAAGTAGAAGTCAAGGTGTTGCTGTAAAAATTTGCTTAAGTAAAAGTAAAAAAGTAGCTCATTTGGAGTAAAAGTTACTGAGATACTTTTTAGAAACAATAACTCTCTTTCCTGTCTCTGCCCTCTCTTTCCCCCTCTAGTTAAAGAGGGAATATGGTTACAGGAGCAGTCTGTCCTTACAGGTGTTCAAGGTCCCAGACTGGTGGGCAGCGACAACAGATCCCTTTCTGTGACCAACGAGCCTTGGAGAATAGGAAAGTGACCTCTGATGAATAGATGGAGGACAGAGGGAGGAAGGGAGTGGGAGAGAAGGAAAATTAAAGTTGTGGAGGGAGGAAGTTGGAGTTATCTAGACTGTGTGAAAGCCAGCACAGAGGGGAGGAGAGGTAACACACACTGAGGCACTAATGAGACTTTGCCAGTGTCACGCTGAAAGAAGGGTGGCAGAGGAGGACAGGCAAAGAGACAAAATCACAAATGATATGTGGATATGGCTTCAAATATTTGAAGTAGCTGAGCTGCATTTGGTTAAACTTGCCAGACAAAAAGTGTCATTCTCTTATGACTTGTGCCTTCAGAAGCCTTGGGGATATGTGGTGTTCGGGAGAAGCTGCTGTTACTGGACATTTCAAAAGGGAAAAATTACATCATCGTGGCTATATTTCTTAAGATTATACATGTGTTAGTAGTAAGATGTTTAATAAGTTTTATAAAAGCTAGCAAATGAACATACTTTAGATTTATAGTTGCTTATTGATGGGCCCTTTTGGTGTTACAAAACAACAATCTAAAGGTAAATCAAGCATTCCTTTCTTTTTTCAGTAATTAATTCACTGTTGTGAATTAATCCCACTATTAACTCCAGTATTTTACTTAAGACTATATGTGTGTAAACAGTGAAAGAGTATAAGATGCATATTGCATATAGATGCATATTATTGGTGTTGGCATACTGAAAAGCAAAGATCAAATTTCAACCAACTTGACTCGTAGGAGAAGAAAAAATCAAGCATATCTTTTTTTCATGAATTCAAAATCCATTCCTCTATTATGCCCAGTTTCATATACAATATTAAAAAAGTCAAGGATATAGACAACATCTGGAACACAAACAGCACAGGTAGCAGAGAGTAAATCAAAACATTGACTTGGTATTGAATAGCAGCAGGCGATACGGCAAAAAAAAAAAAAAAAAAAAAAAAAGACAAAGATAAGAAGGATGAGAGAGAGAGAGGTGGTGAGAAACAGATCTGCATCTCAGAGATGTTTACATGAATCAATCGAGCCCTGGGAATTCTACGTGATAATTGTCCTTTTAGACCGGCAGAAAGCACATGAGTCCAGTAATTCATGGTGTTGGATCAACATATTGCAATACATTATGTAACGGGTCCCAGTTTCTAAGAAACAGCACTCACAGTGAGAGAAAGTAAAGCAGACTGTTCACAAACTCTTTCATCTCTTTGCTTAGACCGAGTGCTGAGGTGGAAACCGTTTATTGGCTTTCCTCAGTGACATGAAAAGAGAGGACGGTGGGGCAGACACACTGGAAAGGGAAGATGGAGGGACACGGGGTCTGTGCTGTTGTCCTTGCATGAGCCTGAAGAGGCATCTGTATCCAATGGCAACAGACGAGGAAGTGGCGCTGACACTCGGCTCCCCTTGCATCCATTTGATCATCTGCTCTCTCTCCAACACATATGCATGCGCGTGCACACACAGACACACACACACACACACACACACAGATAAACAGAATTAAACACATCACATACACACTCGCTAACATAACACACACACATAGACGTATGATTGCACACAAATGTGAACACACACACACATACCCACCTAACACCCATGTTTACATGGACAAACTTACATGTGTATGAATGCACTCAATTACATACACATTCATCTGTATGGATGTACACACATGCATACACACACATACACACACATGGTCTGATGCATGCAACTAAACACTCCCATGAAGACACACACACACACACACACACACACACACACACACACACACACACACACACACACACACACACACACACACACACACACACACAAAGACACACACACACACACACACACACAAACACACACACACAAACACACACAAACACACACACACACACACGCACAAACACACAAACACGCGGGGCATCTGTTATCTGGTGACCAATCTTAATTGGAGCTGCTATTCCTGTCCAAATGGCCCTCCTCGTCTCTCCTCCCTCTCCTTCTCTTCTTCGGTCTTTTCTAAATACTTCTGCCTCGTCTTTTGTCCTCTACCCTCCTCCTCCGTGTTTCTATTTTGGCTGAATTGAGTCGACCTTTCTCTCTTTGTCTATCTGTAGGGGATCCAAGGTTCTCATCAAACATGACCTCTCAGCATGGCCGCTCCCTGTTCACTCTCTCTCTAGTCTCACTTTCTTCTCGCTCCTCTTCTCCTCTGTCTGTCCTTCTCTGGCTTGCCTTTGTTCTCCTCCTCGTCAAGCAAGAGGGACAGAGGGTTGGGACCTGCAGCAGCGGGTGTTGCTGAGTGGAGGCTTTGATCAGACGGAAAGCCAAAAAAGGTCGCTGACAGACTGTTAGAGCTCATCCCAGGCAGCCTTGAGACGTGAACTGTAGCTCAATCCAATAAACACACACACACACACACACGCGCGCGCGCACAAATACACAACGGAGTGTGGGCAGTGTTTAAGAATATACGCTGGAGAAAAGTGTTATTGTGCTATGTGAAATCTATACATCGATACATAGTTGGGATACTAATGAAAGGTATTGTTTTCTTTGATTCTGAATGCTCACCTTGCGCTCGCACACATACACAGTTTCATCAGCTTGATGAACTGGCTTCACAGCCTGAGATAATAATGTTGCTGACCCACTTTCACAGAAATTACATTGCCACTGAATTTATTTTTCAAATCTGACAGCACTGCCTATACTATTTTCCACAACCAAATGAAACCAGATCAGAAATATTCCACTTAAGCACATCTGACTCCATTAAAATGATTCAGCAAGACCTGTATGACCCTGTGTGATATCACAGCCCATTAAGGTGTCCCAGACAATTTGTCAAGATCAAGAGTAAAAACTGCACATCTTTGCTCGCATAGTGTGAGACAGTCATCCAACCTCTAGGTGCATTCTGGGACCGTTTGAGACATCCTGATCATTTTCCAACATGTTGGAAATTCTTATCGTTGCTCATCTATTCGAGTGGGCAAAATAAGATGATTTGTCTCACTGGACAACTAGATTGCAGACAGACAAGCAAACAATTAGAGAAGATATGATTACACTTTTTATTCTGGAAACTGCCTCACCTTCATTCCTCATTTGTAATTCTGATTGACCTGACCATGTGTATGCCCCAAACCCTTGTCATTGCCCTCTTCTTTCCATGTGCATGTATGTAAGTGCAAACAAATTACCTCCCTTAATATCAAAATACTTGTCTTGGGATTTTAAAAAATTTCAAATATACATGATACAGTGTGGAAATAAGACAGCTTCAGAGGTGCTGTAAGGTTTATTCTTTTCACTTTGATGGAACTAGGCTAATGACTATAGACTTCAAGACTTAATGCTAAGCTACCATGAAACGCTACCCATAGAAACCAAAATACTGGATATACAGAAGCTGAAAATGCTGGACATTTTGTCTCAGTCTGGGTAGGCTCGGAAAAAGGGGATTTTGCCCAAAACATTGGAGTATTCATTTGACTGGTCGATAACACACAAACTTCTACACTAATAACCCACTTGGATTCCCATCTTGTCACATGAAGCCAGACCTACAACACTTAAGTGTCTCATCATCTCGGCTTGAGGTCGGATTGACTCGAGACTCTGCAGGCACTTAGGGCCCTATCTTGTGCCACCCGCTATCCGCTGCCACAACCCGCTACCCGCAAATTGCGGATTTAGGAACTTCCGCTATCCCTAAACGGTATCTTGCGCCACCCGCTACCCGCTATCCGTTATGCCGACTCCGTCATTTGCGCCTGGAAGTGTGTCCGTGGGCGTGTATCCCTAAAGTTGCTATCTTGCGCACACACCCGCTATCCGCTATCCCTAAAGTTTGGGCTGTTACGAGAGCGCGCCCAGGCGGCTTCAATGCGCGCCCCGACGGAGCCTCTCCACGCACACGGTCGGACTGATACCGGGATGCCGTTGGAATGGACTGAGTATATTACTCATATAGACTGTTTAGAGGAAAGACTGTTTTAATTGGACACGTACGCCAGCACGTTTTATTGTTTTATCATAAGCCAGCAGTTGTGCTATATTTTTATTTTTAATATTTTATTTGCCCAATCTACCTTGTCAATAAATTAGTTTACACATAGTTCCACCTCTGCCTCTTGTGTGTGTGTGGTGTGACCGGGGATTTTACTCAATCAGTACAACCTTGTGACACGTCCACTTGGACACATGTGGCTCCACCTCCCGAATTAACTCGCCTATAATATAATATATAATATGTATATATATATAAAGCCAACTTGCTTTAGCCTCAGTAGAAGCCCTGAGAAAATCTACCTCCCTCTCTCCATCGCGGGTTTAGGATTTAGGATTTAGGATAGCGCATCCTGCCCTTAAAGGCAGTGGCACCTGGCACACTGGTTGGTTTAACTGGCGTAACGCCCAAAACACACCTATGCATAATATAGCGGGTAGCGCAAGTGTTTTGCGGATAGCGGGAGGTGCATAAGATAGCAACTTTTACGGGGGAACGCCTCTTCCTAAATCCTAAATCCGCAAATAGCGGGTTTAGGGAGTCTGGCGCAAGATAGGGCCCTAAGTCCCGTCATGGGCAAACTCGTGTTTTTGCCTCATCTTAAAGTGTGTGTACTTGGCAAATGTGAGATGTGCTGCAACATTTGGTCATGTCATGTGCTTCTGGCCTTGGGCATGATGTCTGTCAATGTAACGCTGCTTGCCAAAAACTTTGTAATTTTTTATGCTAATTTGAGCTTTGACAAATGGGATATTAGGGGTGTTTAATCTTGTTACTTTCAGCTTAAGAACATTTCCTAAATTAAGTTGTTTTTATCCCTTTGTGATTTGGGAAAACAAAGTCATTAATGTTTTCTTCTCCTCTCTCACAAACTATCTGTAATCCTGCCTTAGTCAAGACATCTCTCTTGTGTCCACAAAACACATCAGCTATGATTCTTACTGGGGCAAAGAAATGGAAGAACCGAAAGGCAATCACGTCGCCACGACGAGCATGTGTACCCTTGTTACTGGTTACTTTGAGTATCAATTTTAAGAATTTCCTCCACATATTTAAAGCGTGGCTGGTTCTCCCATCAAGCTATATCACAAACCTTTAAGCCAGATGAGCCACATCGCAGCCTGAGGTCTTTGGGTAGGTTCCTATTGGCTGTTCCAAAATGCAGATTAAAAAGAAGAGGCAGTTGAGCCTTTGCCTTTGGGGCTGCTAGACTTTGGAACGACCTGCCAGAGGAGCTTAGGCAGGCTAAATCTGTATCATCTTTTAAATCCCCTCTTAAAGGTGCATTAAGTAAGATTTTTACTGTCCCATAGCACAGAATGACCATAATATGTCTGCAGGGGGTTTGATAGGGTTATAAATCAATGCTAGTAACTCAACAAATACCTCGCCAAGTATGAGAAACTTCCAAAACTCACTGTCCAGGCCCTTTTTGGGACAAAAACTGAACCCAAACATTTCATTTTCAAAACAAAATAGCAAAATAATAATAATAATAATAATAATAATAATAATAATAATAATGAAAATAAAACATTTTGCATTATGATTAGTTACCTATTCACTAGCTGTGTCTGTTTCATTCAGCTTATTTTCATCTTCACTTATGAGAATAGGTTTTGTAATTTTGTCAGGCCTCTGTAAGCTATGCCACAGACTTGTCACTGTTGTTGTCACTCCTTGGTCTGTGTTAAACGAAAGTGATAAAAGTAATAACTATTTCATTTGACCTCCTTTTTAAAGTTTTGTCTCATATTTCTTGCCTTGCTTTTGCCACGTGTTTTGTTTGGTTTGTTCCTTACATATAAACTGCACTGTTTATAGATTATTATTACATTATCGTTATTACTGTAGTATTGCATTACATTGTAATGTGGAATTTAGAAGATGCTTTTGTCCAAATTGACTTACAGCAGGTACATTTTGACAGTATAGTAATAATAGTAATAATAGTTGTCACACCAACTGTACATAACAACATTCATGAGCAAGCCTTAAATAGGAAGTAGAACTTGTATTTTTTCTTTCTTTCTTTTTTTTTTTTTTTTATTAATGAAGGATGGTGTTGTATGATAAGTCAGTGCAATTCATTTGTGATTTCAGTTTGTATTATTTACTGCCTGTAAAAAAACAGTGTCACACACCGAACTGGCCTTTGGCCTTGGTGCTGCTGGTAATGCAGGCTGAGTGTGAGGAGGGTCGATAGGTGGCGGAAGGTGTATCTAGCATCCAAGGTGAAGCAGAATTCAAGAGCTGGCATCCTTCTCCTCTCACCTGCTGAGAGGGGTCTGGACTCCACACAACTCACACAGCTCCAAGGCTCTCCATATATCAAATCCAGATATATACCTGAATATCAGGCCAGAACGTGGGGGCATGCTGTGTGTGCATGTGTGTGTGAGTGTGTGTATGCATGCATGTGTGTCTTGGTGTGTGTGCCAGCAAAATAAGTGCTGACTCCAAAACAGGCGACCTGTTGTGGATGCTGTGCAGTGACGTTTGAGTTTTCAATAGGTAGTGAGTGTCTTAATGGAGAGCAGAAAAAAATGCAGCAAAAGATGGATAACAAGCAGATGAAACGGAAGATGATGAATGGTAACAAAGCGAGGAAAAAAAAAAAACGCTCGTTTAGAGAGAGAATACAGTGACGGTGAGGCAAGAAGGAGAGAGAAAATGTGAGTGTTTTCACACATGCAGCCTTTACTCTGGTATGTTTACCCCCTTGGTGTTTGTTTGTGCAGGTGTGAACACTGAAAACAGCAATCACACTCAGATACGGACCAAAACAGCCGGTATGAAACGACTTCCAAGCAAACCCTGGTGCAATTCAGTTGCAATTAGAACAAAATTCAAATCAAATCCCAACTGCAGAAAGTGTACAAAACACACTATGTATTATTATTACAGGTTGATTCCAGCATGTTTTCTTGGCAAAGTGTGGATCAACACATTGTTGACAACCTGGAGTCTTAAAGTGATAGCTCAGGTTCTTATCTCTACGGTGGTGGTATTTGCTACTCCATACACATGTAAAAGATACAGAAACAGAAAATCTACCGCCGGCTTCACCTACCAGGTGTCTAAATAAGCATCTGTCTACCTACCAGGTGTCTAAACATACAGCATTGAAGGGAACGTGTGCATAGTAATTCTGCCACTTAGCAAGCAAGAGGCTGGAAAAGAGCAAAAGGAACCCCAAACAATTCTGTGTTGCTGAGCATCCTTCAAAACATTTTTTAAGCTTCAAAATGTTGCAGCACCCGATCCATTTCATTCATTTTGGAGAAGAACACTCTCAGTGAAGCGCTCATGCCTGTGACAAAGAAGGAGCTGATGGGTCAGACTTGGAGGATCTATCACATTATGGATAAGAACCTGAACTATAACTTTAACAAACATTTTCTAAATGTGTTTGGTTGTAACACTAAAGCAGGATCACCGCCAGTCTCTTCTACCAAATGTAACTGCAGCACTGGCTCCATGTTCCCAGTGCTCATTCAGTTCTGTAATTCCCATGCCTGCTTGCAAAAGGTGTGCATAGATTTTCCACCAAAACATTTCTGAGCAAATAAATGAGACTTTTGTGAATACACCTGCAGCGCTGCCCAATCCTACATGCTCCTCAGCATTTTTTTTCTGCTCGGCTGAAATTTGTACAGTGTGAAACCAAATCGGACCAAAAAGAAAACAAACCAAAAGTATCAACTTCAAAGGCAAACTGACTTATACTTTAAGTGGGGAGGCGCCTATAGAGGCATATATGCAACAGGAAGGTCGGACCTGAAGCAGCAGGTTAGAAGTGCAGCCGGGAGAGTTGGTGTGAGAGCACTTGTAGAGGATTTATCTCCCACAGGGCAGCAAGGGCTGATTCAGGACGGAGCACAGGTGAATGCTGGCCCAGGTGAAGCTGTAATTTCCTGTCCATGGTGTGTGTAGGTGTGTGTGTGGGCCTGGCACCTGCAGAGAGACATCCTGAAACACAGCTGCTCGCCCTCAGAGAAGCGCAGGTCTGTTAGGTAATAAAGACTCCTAACAGGATGACTAACTCGCGTATACCTAGCTTCAATCTGTGCTTTTCATCTGAACCGCAAAGTTGCACTGTTTCCAGTATACATGCAGCTCTGTGCTACTCTGCTGTCAGGAGGGGGGCTCAGCTCCGTTCAGCTGGCTGGGTAGAGAGCAGAGAAAGAGGTGCCAGGCCAAATGTTAGGTTTTTCTTAAATAGCACAGACACATTGGCCTTTTGGTGAACATTAAGCAAATGCTTTGAACAGGCAGTGTAAAAGAAACCAATCACAGTTGGAGGTCTGCACTGAATACTAATGCTTCTAACTGGAGCTGACCGTTTGAACATCAGAAAATGATCTATCCATGCCTGTAGAAATCACATAAAAGGATACTAGAGGCTGAGAGGCAGAATTGTGGGCTGTCAGTGTGTTTGGGCAATTAGGAACCATTAGAAATGGTGGGATAACTTACATCATTAAAATGTTTAAGATTTCTCAGTGTCTCAATTACCTATTGCATATGTAAATGTAACATATGTTTAGCCAGTAGCTGTGTCTTTTAATGTGCTGTAATACTGAAGCGCTGATGTATTAGCTTCATAAAATGATTATTACATTTAGTTCCATTCAGAGTATGCTAATCGCCCCACAATGTTTTACAACATCTGGAGGAGAATATCAAATTATATCACTGCACAGCTCACTTTGGTTTGCTTTCACTGGTATGAATATTAAAACAGACACTTCCACATGATAAAATAGTGATGATTGAGGGAGCCTGTTAAATGTGGCTAGTGTCAGGATTGTCAGATGTGCGTTGGGGAACTCTGTAGGAACATCAAAAGACAATGGCCCGAGGTGGGACTGAATAATTCACCGAGTGAGGATGCGACGTGAACTGTTTTCTCTCTCCCATTAGGGAGGCACACAGTGCGGAAAGAGCTCGACTGCATTAACTTTGATCATTTCCCATTTCAAAAGGGAAAACAATTAATTAACATGGCATCATTGTTTTACATGAAGTCATTCCACTATACAGTGACTCATCTGTTGTTTAATTCTGTTTGAGGTTTTGAATGTGCCGAGGTTCATTGTGACCACGATAACAGACTAATGAAGATGAGTTGAACAGGACAAAACGGTCAGCACTGGGTTTACTTACAGGCTGATGCAAGATACACACAGCACACACATCCGGTTTTAAAATTATCCTGGGGTTTAATTTATTTATTTAGCCAAATTGATTTGATTGGTATGAGCGTTCTGCCCCTTTTTGGGTTCATTTTATTTAAATGTGAACCAATATTTGCATTGGCATTACAAAGCATATTGGCAAATAAACATTCACCGTGGACCACTATGGTTTGTTTTACTCTACTGCAGAAAATTAATACCTCACACGGCCCACTCTTTTTTCTTCTTTTTTTCTGGAACCTGGAGGCGGGCCATACACAAGACGATGCTGCTGCTTTCTCTCTCCCTATCTAGTCCATCTTCCTCCTCTCCACTGTTCTTTATTATACTGTTGTTGTTTTTTTCTTTTTTTTCTTTTTTTTTTGGTCTGGTGATAGTAGTTAGCGGTTTTATGAGGGTCAGCACTTTTTCCTCATGTGCCAATATTTTCTACTGCTCCATGCTGCTTGCTTGGTTGTTTTCTGATATAAAAAAAGCTCATTTTTCTCACACAGAATACACTGTAAAGAATCACCGGTCATATACTGTAGGCTCCCACCAGTCGCTTCTGTGGCCCATGAGGAAACGCAGTCCAATCCCACATTTGACAACTTCACAAGAAAAAATATAAAATGCAGGAGAGGATACTCCTAATTGTATTTTTTCACCAGCTCATTTTTAATTTCACGGCCGTTTTATTAAGTTTCAAGGCCATTCTTACCCCAAGCCCCTCTTAATTTGTGACCCTGACTGGCACATGCAGGGGCAGACAGACAAACTAGGACACACACACACACACTCAAAAACAATCACACACAAAGACACTCCCTCTCAACACACACAAGAAGAAAGTGAATGAGTGAGGGCAGACTGGAGGTGGGAAGCACAGGAGTGTGTTATGTGGAGTTGACAGACAGAGGACAAAGGAAGAGGAGGAAGGAGGAGAGGCTTCAGAGTTTGAAGTGATTCTGTAAAGAGGAGGCAGGAGGAGGTCAGGAGCAGGTTAAGTGGGGTAATTGGTATAGGATGCAGCTGTTTTCTCAGCAGCTCAATTTGAAAGCTCTTTCACACAGACAGCACATTCAGGTAAAGACATACACGTGGACACACACACACACCCTTAACTACAGTCTGGTAGCAAACGTCTGCTGACGGCAATTAGCTGGCGGTGAAGGTCAGTGAAGGTCAGTGTGTGTAAGAGAGAGATAAGCTTCCTATTAATAGGAGAGAACCTGTACCTGGCTGTATAGAGTCTAACACACACACTCTTTCTCTCTCTATCTCTCTCTCCCTCTCTGTCACACACACACACACGCACACACACTCACCTGAGGTACTCATCTTAAAATAGTCACCCGAATACTCAGCCAGAGAGCTTTTTGTTTTTGTTTGGTGACTTGCCCTCAACTGTTGGGAAGTGGAGAAAAAAGTCATAAATAGAGCAACTCTTGAGACAGAGTCAGTCAGAGTTTACTGTCACTTTCACTTCAGAATATCACAGAAGTTTCAACTGCTCTCTGCTGAAATGTGGGAGTAAAAAGGTGTTACCACGCCTATGTTCTGTTTGGTCTGAACCATAATGGAAAAGCTACTGATAAATCCCTTGGATTTACCGGCAGCTTTCTTGGACAGAGTTTTGGTAACCTGTTATCTTGCAAGGCCAGAAGTTTTGGTGTTGGTGTGGGGGAATTAAAACCTAAACCCATTCCCAATTTTTCAAGCTGTTTTCATTGGTTTCATTCAAGTGAGAGGGAAGTAAAAATGCAATTGCTAGTAACTTGCCAGAGTGGCTTGAGATCCTGGTGAGTGATTTTGTTATTATATGACAGTAAAGTGCTGATAATCCATCAAAGCCAAGTAAAACTGGATCACTTTTGTCCTGTTCACTTTGTCTTGCCAGCCTACTAGCCAACTAACTACTGGCTATCAGATAATAATCTATAATAGCCTGTGATTGCTTCCTGTTGTTGGTTTGAATTATATTATCACACTCGCACCCAAATTTGAATGGTATTGTTCTCCGCCGCCTGAATGAACCAAACTTGCTGAATCTTCTTTGTGAGTTTTCCAGTTAAAATGCATGTGCAAGACGGCAGCTCCGGTGTTTGACTGGTAATGCTCCTGATGTTTCAACTGTTTCACTCTACTTTTATCCTTCTTTCTGTCGTCACTGAGTGACATTAGTTGCTTCTAAAGTCATATCTCATATGTGAGATGAATTTTCGTAACTGGTCTCCCTAATCCAGTGTATATCAGCCATCCCACCAGCTGCATGTCTTTAGCCCATTGAGCCTATCAGCACCAGCAACATCTCAGCGAAAGCTTATCAGAGTTGGCCCCTGGTCAACCTAATATTCCCTCTGTCATTATCGGAAATGTACATTCTCTGTCAAAATGGATGAGTTAAGGGCAAATGTGTAATATATGAAAGAGTATTATAATGTTATCTTGATTTCTGTTACTGAAACATGGCTGACAGAGAGCCATAGTGATGAGAATGTAAATATAGAGGGCTTCAAATTACTGAGGGGTGACAATACTATAACAGTGCATGTTCCCCACTGGAGAAACATACAATGCCCACTACACAACTGAAGCCGCCTCATTATAAAATAAACCTTCAGTACATTAAGTGAGGAGCTGCTGTTGACTGAAGTGACTTTATACTATACTTCTTATTTTAGACCTGTAAGGGTGCAGTTAGAGGCTGTCCTTTTCCGCTCCTCTTTACCCTACAGACCCGTGATTACAGAACAAGTAGTGAAATAATTCCAGTCATTACATTTGCTGATGATACAACAATGTTAGGGTTCATTGCATATGTAAATGATGTTTTATTATAAACATAAGTGCTACAAATTTGCATAGCAAAGTATTGCAAAGATAATCAGTTGCAGCTAAGGTGAAAGAGATTCTCATTGATTTTTGCAAAATTAAGGACAAATGCACTGCTGTTGAAGTTATGGGTCATAAGAATGAACAGGTTAATAATTATAAATGCCTGGGGGTGATTTTTTATGACAAATTGAGCTGGAGTGATCATTTTGACCACTTGATGAAGAAAATGAATCTTTTCTTGTCCTTTATTATGCCAAATTAAAAAGTCACCACTATCTTGCAAGTATATTTGAAGTCACACAATGTCTTATTTCTTCATATTACTGCCTGCTTTGCAGCCATCAAGCCCTTTTCTCAGTCTTCCTTTTTTCCCATTCCTATATTTACTCTCATTTCACTCTTCCACAGCCATTATCCCCACTTTAATACACTCATTTCCCACCATTCCTAGTACTTTTTCCCTCATTAAGATCCCTCCATCCCATCCCCTTACATACAACAGGTATGCATTCGCTAGCCAGAGAGGAAAGTGAAGCACAGAGTGTAAGTGTGAATCAATAGACTCTTACATTGCCTTGTGGGGAGGCTAGAAATCGATGGCAACTGGAAATTAAGTTGTAGTCTGTGAATAAATTGAAAACACTGGAGCACGCAACGCACAGCTTGATGCAAAATAAATAAACCTGGTCAGATTAGAATGTAAAGGGTGTTTGTGCAGCTGTACTCATTTAGTAATACTCTTCAATCCAGGAACTCTGTTTCCTTCTGTACATTGCCGAGGAAGCAATGCTCTGCTGCTCTGGAACAAAATGATAACCGGAGTATTTAGCCTCTAAAAAAAGAACGAGCTGAGAGGATTGAATGTACTTCACAGGAACATAAGGCCATAATTGATACTTCAGGTAATGCACTGTATGTTGGCCATGGGACGGATTATAGAGAAATGAAGGCTAAATAAACACATTAATGTTACATTGTGTGCTAAGACTGAGTTGGTACTTACTTGTTTCATTGGCAGCTCCTGATCCTCACTTTTAAGATGATTGAGTGTGTTTAAAAAGCCTTTTGAGATTTACATTAGCCCTTCCAGGGAGTAAGCAGTTTCATATTTCTTTGCGAGCAGAACACAAACTAAACAAAAATGAAAGAAAAACTCTTAATCAGTAAGTATCAGCATGTGATATGAGATGATCAAAGATCTCAGTCTGAACATATCCAGTGAGGAAGCCCAGATGAGATTTACAAGTCTGATTTGGTGAGGACCGAACACAGTGCAAAGATCTTAAAATGTACAGTATATAAATGAAGCAGACATGACAGGACAGCCAGGCATTAATGATTTGGTGTGGTCTTTTCCATAGCTAATTAATAGATAACAGTAACCCACTGCAGGGCCTGATTAACAGGACTTTACCCATTCCTTAAAAGTCTACACCATAATCAATAATTCATGCCAGCCCTGGCAGTTTATTTAAATCAGTTTGCTTGAAAAACAACATAAACAAAAAAGGGGGAAAAGAGAGAGTGAGAGAGAAAGAGAGAGAAATAGAGAAATAGAAAGACAACAGTTGGCGAGAGAGAGTGAGACAGAGATGGGGTGAATGGGAGGGAAAGATGAGAGAGAGAGAGAGTCAACAGAAAAGCTTGACAGTTTGTGAAAGAGAGAGAGTGAGAGAGAGGGGGAGAGTTAGGGAGCGAGGTAAGCTCTGTTATTTCTCTGTGGACCTGTGTGAAGTAGCTCATACTAAGGCCTCTGGCACCACATCACTCCAACCAGCCTAATTGCAGTCCAACGGGAGTGGAAAAGCCTTGTACAGACCCAATGGATTTCAGCATGAAAACAGCACCAGGAACCAGCAACCTTGTGTTGCGTAACCAAGTCAAACTTCTGTAGTTTCCAGGATTTTGATAAATTTGTTGCCCCGTATTTCAAAGTGATATTGGCATTACTTACACCAGATGGCTGAGGTTATAATTGGGTGTAAACAACAAGGTGCAAACCAAGAAGCTGTGCCCAGTGTCTACAGATCTAGGGAGGAAAGTGAGAAGGAGCCAACAGAGGAGAATGGCCTTATGAAATGGAAAACACACTTGTGACATGGGGAGCACAGAAAAGGCTTGATTCATTTACTCAGATAGCTCCACCAGGAATCAGTAATTTTTTGATTGCTTTTTTGTAGCATCGACAGCTTACCATAAGCAATTACACCAATGACTGACACCATCAATCACCACACTTTTATCGCATAAAACTTTTGAGGCTCGAGGCCAATTTGCACTTGTTTTGCTGTTCAGGACACATGCTCATTGTACTCAATGCTCAATTTACACATCTGTTTACACCAATGTCAGCCATAAATCACATATTTACATGACATGTAAGTAGTCAAGGCAAAATGATGAATCTGAGAAAAAAAATCATAATTGAGCATTCAAGCTTATAAAGAGAATGCAGCCTTTGACCTTTGACAATTATCATCTATTTCTACACAGGAAACACAACAGATCATCACACAATTTTGTTCTGGAAAGGCCACATCAAAATCGCATGGAATAAACAGGAAATCGTAGGAGACTCTGGCATGGTGAAAGGTACCATCTGGGGCAAAAAGGGTGAGACTGGCATGTAGATATGGGTAAGACTGGGAGGTGAAGCTGAAGGCCAAGGATACCACACCATTACTGTCATTCCCCAAGATACAGCCATCTGTGACCTGGGGGTTACTGGTCGCAAGCCAAAGGCTGTGTGTGTATGTGTGTGTGTGTGTTGAGACATCATCTGGTTTGATGGATGGGTGGTGCTGGGGTTTCATGTCAGGATGAATGGCATGGGTGAGGGAAGGAGTGGAGACACATGCTCTACATTGCACTGTTTGGGTTTACTGTCCGTGTGCAGATGTGAGCATGTGTTTACTGTAGCTGGGAAGGATGATGACGAGCCAACACTGCCCATCAGCACTCCTGCTCACCACTGCAGCTCTGTCTTTGTTACAGCCCTCAAAAGGGGAGAAATAATAAGATGTGGTAAAGTGGTGTTTCCCCAGTGACAATGTTTACTCAAATGAGTCATCAGAAATATTCACAATTTACAAATACATCTTCACAGCAGGGTAGTTGTCGTAGAATACAGGCCCTCTTGGCATTACAATGGTGTAACCTAAAGGAAGGACGTTATTCTCATTTTCTCTACAATTACCGGTAAATAATATGTAGTTGTAGTTCAGTAAAGTATCTCAATTCTTGTAGCTAGCAAGACTCTACTAACAAATGAGGGCATGGCTCACATACACACTTTACCACACTCGGCAAAACTTTACCCAATTCAAAATCTTACACAAATCCTATTGAAACTCCAATCCATATTCAAAAAATAAACAGGGCCACTTGATCAGCATAGAATACTGAAAACAAACCTGAAAATGCGTAAAAATAATCACAAGAGTGATAATGTGATGCTTCCTCAGTGTGAACGTTCACTGGAATGCGGAAAATACCGTGACTTCCCCTGGGCGTGTAGGCGGAGACAAGAGCAATTGATCACTGACTAGCAGATTAAGACGATTGTGCAGATCACTGATAATATTATTATAGCTCAACTTTTAACTATAACGAATGAAATAAATAATGAATGAATTTTAGACCTCTTTGCATTTTAACCATTATTAACATAATGAGTTTTCACTGTTTTCACTGTACTAATTAACATTTTTGGACATGGACAGGAGGCATCTCAGTCTCGTCTCACTTGCTCTCCAGAGATGACTCTGGGTGCACTCTATTTGTACACCACAGATGAGTATGTGGTGTACTGTGTTGGCATACCGAAATCGCACGGGTCAAGCACCACTAGCCCTGTTTGGAGGAGATGGCAAGACTGGTGGATTGGATAGGTCACAAAAGGACTGAACATAAAACACGAGTAAAAACTGGCTAAACTAGGCACCAAATAGAGACACCCACTCTCCTACTTGCCTGTCTATGGGAGTGGAAGTTAACAAGCAGTTCAGTTTCTCTGGTGATGTAGGTTGAGACATAGAGGTTCATGTTGAGTTTGGTGTATATGGCTTTTGTAGTCAGATCCATTTACACATCCATTTATACACTGTGGTGAGACTGTGGCCACAGTGTGTCTCCAGATCCAATCTAACTCCAGGCCCAATGCATCTTTGATGCATTAACACTTGGGGCTCTAATTTCCCGAGGTGGGGTGGCGCAGTGAGGCGAACCCTGCGCAGAGCTAGTTTCGACCGGCGAAACGGGAGAGGCGGACGGTTTCCAAGTTTCGCAGGCCGATGTGCACCGAGATGGGAGTGGCGACGCAGCGGGGGGAGGTGCCGACAGATTCAGCTTGGCGCAGTGACAGTTTCGCGCCAAAAGCTCGCCATCTGAAACCACGTCTACTTTCAGCGCAAGGCGGAGCGGAGCCGGCGCAGTGGAAGTTTGGCTGACTGGCGCACATCACCAAAACCTCACAATCAGCACAAACGGTGCCAATCTCCTTTGATCTGACATCAGCTGTGACGGGACAGTTGATATGGAGATATATGTATGTGCTGATTGTGATCGTAACAT
Source organism: Myripristis murdjan (assembly GCF_902150065.1). NCBI lineage: Eukaryota > Metazoa > Chordata > Actinopteri > Holocentriformes > Holocentridae > Myripristis > Myripristis murdjan. Next base: position 16,884,712 of record NC_043982.1, read on the forward strand.
TGAATAGTGTTTTTTCGGTATTTATTGCATTGTTCATGTGTCTGACATTCCGGAAGCCTGCCTGTGAGGTTTTGGTGACGTGTCTGCACTGCTCGCCAGTCTCCGCTCCGCGCCTGTCTCCTGGGCTCCGCTCCGCCTGCGGCAATAGACGTCCATGTCAGCTGTGTAAACTTTCATTACGCCGTGATTCATGCAGCGCATTTTAAAGGCGAGGACAGGGGCTCATTTGATTGGTTAAATGTGAATCGGCTGTGTCAAACCCACTCCACGCCTTCTCTCCTCCCCTCCTCCGGTAGGAGGGACGGCGGAGTACTTGCGCCACCGAGAATGGCGTGCCAAACTTGGAAAATCCGCCTGGCCACACCCAGTTGGCGAAGCGCATCTGCGCTACGCCCCCGCCTCGCCAGGTCTGTGAAACTAGAGCCCTTGGCCTTTTAGCTAACTGATGGCTATCAAACAACTCAAGATGCATGAAATGTGGTAAGGGCAACATTTTACTCTAAGGTAACATATCATCTATATCAGTCATCTATTGGGTGGGCCACCATGACAACTGGTGAGCTCTTTCATGCGCCCTCGTGAATTAACCCTGTTTATTTTGACGACCTCATGGTCCACCATCAAACAAAATTGTGGCTTATACACAGTATCTCAAAATCTGCTGAGCGGATTACCAGTAAATTTGGTGAACAGATTCATACTGAAGTGAGTTAACCCTAAAACAACATTTGACCCATGACACATATTGACCCAAAGACTGTAGTTCACGCAGATAGTTTTTAACCCACAAGCTCCATGTAAAAAAAAAACATGTAATGTGGACTCAAATTTTCATCTTTTTCAATTCCAGTTTATTGTTTATTGTTAAAGTTTCAGATTGTTGAAACATTTTCTGCCTTTAAAGTCCATTGCAGCTGTGCTGGAAATATCTTGACATGTGGCCTGCTGTCTTTGTTTGGCCAGTTACAGCATTTGTGTTAAATATAGACAACAAAACTAAAAATGGGCCCAGAAGTGCAAGTTACTGTAGATACCATGGCCTGTTCATGGACTATGGATTAATTACCTTTCCTTATGAACAGTGAAAGCAATACGACGGGTCAAATCCAGTGGTAAGTAGAGATAATATACAGGTGTCTGCACTGCACTCACTTTAAGTTTCTATCTGAACCTTGGACAGTTTTATACATCTTCAATCAAAAAGTGTTGTGTTGTGGTTTACAAATGTCATCACTTAGTCATGCCAGTTTGGAGAAAATAGAAATTTAAGTTTCACTTTTTGCCGTCACAGTGGCAGGTTCTGTCAGGTTGAATGCAACGGTCCATGCACTGCAAAATGACAGTCACACAGACAGCTAGCTATGATGTTATATCAATCTGTCAAACCTGAAATAAAAAAGAAAGAAAGAAATCCTTTAAAAAAACGGCCAGGGACACAGTTCCTGTGTAGGGACAGGTTTTGAAAAAAATCTGCTCGTCAGATGAGATGATCTCACTGTCCGCTCTCTCTCTCTCTCTCTCTCTCTCTCTACAGCAGTGGTGTAGTCTACGTGATACGCAGGTACACGCCGTATACCCACTAGAAAAGGTCCCGAATATCCGTATAACCACTTAAAAATGCGCCAAGATATGTATCAGTATGTTTTTTGGAGATAACGTTCACTCTCCTGTTCATAAAGTCGCCTTCTCTGTGTTACGAAGCGGGCTCTTTTTGACCATATTTCGGGGGACGCTACAGCTGGAGCTAACGTTAACGTTTCAGGAAGGGAGCCTCTGTGTGTGTGTGTGTGTGTGTGTGTGTGTGTGTGCATGTGCGTGCGCGCGCGTGTGTGTACCCGGTATAATAAACTAGACTACACCACTGCTCTACAGTGCATGTTTGGGAAAACACTGGTGTAAGAAAATGATCAGGATCAGCTGAGGTCATCAATAGAGAAGAAGAGAGGATGAATTCTGTGGGTGTTTATTGATCCTGATGTAGCTTTCTGCCACATCTGCCTTTATTAGTGTCTCATTATACCGTATTTCCATCTAATCATCTGTGCTAAAAACACACACGCACACACACACACACACACGGTGAGAGACACAAAAGAATGAACAGCTAATTCTGTTGAGAAGTTACTAATGTATTTGCAAACATTACTCATCTACATGATTGTGTTTTCAAATCAGCGAAAGCTGGGGATGGTGAAACAATAATGAAGTGGTGTTACTAAGACTCAGGCTTTTGCCTCAAATACACACACATATACAAATAATTTTAGATTTTGTCCAAGTGTGTGTGTGTGTGTGTGTGTGTGTGTGTGTGTGTGTGAGTGTGTGCATGCACACTCTTCAGAATGGACCACATTAGGAATGCCTGTCTCTCCACTAAATTATGGGGGAGGAAGTTAATTTAGTTAGAAGCTAATTAGAATGAATAAAAGATGGCTTGGAATCCCTCAGGGTACCACACACACACGTCAGGCTTTCCTCCAGACTCCATCTCTTTCACTTTCCTGCTCTCTCTGTATTTCTCTCAATTCAGATTTAGCCAGTACTAACTCAAAGTTTTTACTGGCAATAAAAACTGAACATATGCACATATTACATCTGATACTAGAACTTAAATATTGACAGTAATTGTGTCAACAATTAAGTAAAAATAAATAGTCCAGCTATTCAGTGGATGAACTGGAACATCTAATTGCTAGTTGTTTTTTTTTTTTTTTTATTACCTCTGTCACTGAAGCTGGATGGAGGTTATGTTTTCATCTCCCTTTGTTTATTTGTTAGCAAGATAACTCAAAAATTAATGGCTGGATTTTGACAAACTGGTAATAAGTGATGGTGGAACTGATTGAATTTTGGATAATTCAGGTCAAAGGTCAAGGTTAAAGTCACCCAGACGTCAAACGGCCGACCTTGATGGGCAATGTCTCCAGAAAGAAACATCACTAAGAAAGAAAGTAAAAATACTTATAAATATCAGTAACGCCCATCTGCACATTGTTATACAGAAACTCCACAATAGGTACAGCAAAGAAGAGATAATACAATCAGTTCTTAAGCCAATGCATTTTCAAAACAGCAATAATCGATAAAGCAACCTCATTTCCTGGTCTCTGCAACTTTTCAGGCATACATCTATGAAAATGCAATATTGCAAACTGGTGGTGTTTGATTCACCTCAGCAAAACAAAATCCACAGCAGGACAACCATGGCAGCAGCTCAGACAGTGAGACCGAACAACATTATATACTGTGTCCCCACTAGGCTAGATTGGGTGCCTCCATTTACAGGTATGTTAAATAAATCACCACAGACTACATTACCATAGACAACTTACATATAATATGATTTCCCAGATAATATTTACAATTATTTATGTACTGCTATTATCCCCCAAAATAAACACATAAGACATAATTACAGTAAATGTTTATTACACCAGCTGCTGTCCGAGCCCGACACAAACCCAGGATTTTGCTTGTCCTCCATCGCTAGGTTACATGTACCGACTGAAAAAGCCTATCTGAACCCAACCCGAATGTGAACATGATTTCCAAATTTTTGTCCGAACCCATGTCCAACCTGTTGGGTCCCGATGCGCTCAGGTCGGGTATCTACACTCTAACTGGTGCAAACCTGTCGATCTTAAGTATGATGTCATGATGTCATGTTGTCTAAATCACATAATATATCAATAAATATGATTTTATAATGTACTACATTGGACAAATACAGCCCACCTACTATTTGGAGATAGCAGGAATAGAACTGAGATTTTTGTGTGTCTGTTACTGTTTCTAATAAATATTATCAAAGGGCAAAGTTTTAAATTTGATGAATGGGGAAATTGGGGTGAATGAGAGCCTGGGAAATCACTGGCAGAGGGCCATGAAAATCAGGCGTCTCCCGAGAGAAATAGAGGGGGCTGGCAAAGCGATACTAGGCTCAGATGAAAGTGGAGCGCCACCCTAAAACAGCACTGAGGGGAAGGATTTCACTGTCACACCAATCAATAGCTTTATTTACTTTTCAGATAAGTCACAGTGCATTTAGATGTGTTATCTCAAGAAAGAGTTGTTAATGAACATTTTTGAGACACCAGGCAGAACATTTAATCCATCAAATATTCATCTTTTACAGACAAAGACTGTGATGAGAGTTTTAGCCAATGATTTTATGTGAATCCTATGAGCAAACAGATTAGGGTAAATAGCTATCAAGTTTCCTCAAAATTTTGCAGGTTGAGTTAAATTAGGAAGGCTCCTTAAATCTCTCTGTCAAGTGAACTCTTTCATCCAAAAGGATCTGATGAAATCTCACCAGGCCTCCTGTCTTTGCATTAATACCTAGCGGCCCTCACAGTTTAGCCCCCCCAACTCTACCAACGCCAATCATGCTCACATGAAAGAGGGCAGAAGTCAGCCTTTGATTCTCTTTCTAAATTGTGTGATCATACTTATAGTATTTGAACTTTATTCAAGAGGATTTTTTGTTTTGCTTGAAATGGGTATAAACCTTCCTTAATTGTAGAATTAACCTGTACCAAGTCTGAAAGCTGTAAAGCTGACTGTTCTCATCACTATCTCCTGCCAGTGTGACCTGCTCCAGCTCACCCTGTGCATCTGAATGTATGCAAAACTGTTTTTTTTTTTTTTTTTAATTTCCCCCAAGTATCTAAACTGTGAAATCCTAAGATAAACAACAGAATCAAATAGCTGCTCCATCTGCTGTCTAGTGAACGTGTGCATGTGTGTGTTGCGGGGTAATGAGATGCTCTCTGCAATGAGCCCTTTACTCTCCATGTTGCTTGTCAGTGGGAGTTGCCGCCCCCTCAGTTCCCTCTCTCTGTCCACCCCCACCTCTCTCTCTCTTATTATACCGTGTGTATGTGTGTGCCCTTAAGATGTGCCCTACAATGTCACTATGATGCTTTCTCTGATATTAGCATGCAAGGACACACAAGGGCATTAAATGCTAGCCGATGAAGTGTCATACTCTGTTATGTAAAGTATAATCTGGGACATCACCATCCCTGTGTTCTGCTTCGGTCAACTTTGTCAGACGCGACTTGATCCGGACTCCATCTCAGCAGCTGAATTCAGTGTAATTTTGAGATATGAAAATCTGTGAGATTTTATGATCTCAAACTGTTGGATTTTATGTATTACATGCTCGTGGTCAGGGTTGTGCAAGTTCACACTTCACAAGAACTGGCTCAAAGTTCAGTTCACACATTTCACATTAAAATGAAGTAGTTCACGCTCATAGTTCACAGTTTTGAATTTTGAACCAAGTACACAGTGCTGAAAATGAGCTAAGTCACATTCATCTCTTTAAATGAGCTGCTCTGAGCTATTGTTTTTCAGTTGAACTTCCTCCATCTATCCCCAGCCCCAATCTTTGCCACTGCCCGCTTCTCTAACTAAATCAATTACAGTACACTACTATAGAATCACAGACAAAGATTACAAGAAAAAACAATGTGAGAAAATATTTTTTTTTTCACTTAAACAATGTTTCATATAGCAGGACAGCTCAAATGAAGTCAGTCTTATCAGGGTCTTACCCTTTGTTAATGATTTGAATACTTCCCAAGACTGGTCGGGTGCTTCAACTCGATGTATCTTCAAATTTGATGCCAATATGGCTGATAAACTGCTTCATTTTTTTGGAACAGGGCAGGTACAATTTGCACCTCCAGTGCTAGGTTACATTTACTGCCCAAAATAGCCAACCCGAACCCAACCCAAACCCGAACATAATTTCTAAATTTTTGACCTGGTGTGGGCAAATATCCAATTGTCAATCCAACTTAAACATGCACAAAGCAATTTTATCTATCCACAAGATGGTATTGAGAGCAGAATCAGTTTTGCCTGTAAACTCTTCTCAAAGCCACTCCTCTCTCTGTCTCTACAAGAGTGAACATCACAGCAGTACAGAGGCCACTCTTGGACAAACTTTGCAAAGCTTTGTGCCAGTGGGTAATAGCCGAGGAAAACCAACCATAGCGTGTTTTGTTATGTTTTTTAACGTGTACTGTTTTTTGCTCAGAACATGAACTTTTTAGCTTAGTGCCACCACTTGTCTCAGTTGTTCCGCTCACTGGATTCATGGATCCTCCCATGGTGAATTTTCAGCAGTAAGAGCAAAAGAGCACTGCTTACCAACACAGGAAGAAACAGCGAGAAGAGCTTCGGTTTCAGTGCTGATTTTGACAATAAACTTTGGAGAGGAAGAGAAAATGGCTGAAAACAGCACGATGCTATTGCATCCTAAAAAGTCTCCACAAGTACACATTTACTTTGAGGATTGCTGATAACACCCAGTGTGGATTTAAAACAACCTGGTGCAATCAGATGATAAAAGCAGCACTAAAAACCAGAGGTGTAACTAATCAATTCCATTTACTCAAGTTACACTAATTGAGTAGCCTTTTTGTGTACATATACTTTTTTTTGAGTATTTTCACTTTTACTTAAGTATGTTTTTGCTTGAATATTGTACTTCACAACATTTTAATCCTATTCATTACAGAGAACAAATATTCAATGACAGATTGTGGAGGCTTTCACAATGAACACTCAGTAAGCAAAGAAGAGACAAGAGGCACTTCTACTTTGTTGGCTCTACTTTTTGTCATTTCCAAATTTCACAATAAAAGCTGCACAGTGAAACACTGCAGATGGTCGATGGAAGTGAGGACCATTTTCTCTGTTCGCAAGAATGTGGAATAAGTTTTGAAAAAGGAGAAAAATATCAGTGAGTTGGCCTGATAATGAGAACCATGTAGACATTTGCCAGTTTTTGGGTCCTCACTTCAGTCAACCTTTGGCAGTTTTGTGCAATGCACCTTTAAAAGAATGTGGCTTGAACCATGTTCTCTCATCCTTTTATAACTACATGGGAAAGATCACACCTAACACCTCAGTAACTTTTACTCTGATTACATTTTAAATGAGCTACTTTTTTACTTTTTTACTTACTTTTACTTTTAGATTTTTACAGCAGTATTTCTATTTCTACTTAAGTAAAATATCAGCAAAGTAACTTCTTGAGTAACATTTTATAGTTTTCTTTCCACCACTGCTGTGTCACCACAACCACAGACAGCTGCTTAATAAACTTCATGGTCTCACAGTAATCAAACTTCATAATGACTTCAAGCCTCTGGTGCAACAAAAAGTGTTGCACCACATGTAGATCAAACTATCATTGCATTATTTGCCATCAGTGATACAGAGCCAGGCATATAAATGCTGATTACAGATCTGTATCACCAGGGGGGTCATGCTAACGGACTTGGAGTGAGTTTTATGAGCCTAATTACAGCCGTTTGGCTCCAGGAGGGTAATGTCCCCTAGCGAAGGGAAGCAGCAGCAGATGTGTGGCGCTTCTCCGTCATATCTCATGTCTTATACAGCGATCTGCCTGATAGATGTGATTTATCTGTAGCGTTGGGGAGGAACACTTCTCCCCTCTGACATTCACACCCAGCACACTCATACAAACACACACACACACACACACACATGAACACACACGCACACACTCTACCGTCTGTTCACAATTCCCAGCTCTGACATTTTCTTTCTGCTGTTTCACACTTTCTGAAATCTGTGGAGGTAATTCTCGCTCTCTTTCCCTCCATCCTTCCCTCCGTCCCAGCAGGGACGCCACAAGGTGACAGCATCCATCACCCATCAACCATCACATCTCATCTGCTGGCTGGTGCCATAGAACAAGGAGGATTAAATAACAGTCACATCTTTTTCCAGGTATTGGATTTAAAAGGTGTGTACACGTGTATGTGGGTGTGTTTGCGCTGCATGACAGAGAGAACAGCCTAGACACACAGTGCCTGTTGTCTCATCCTCCGGATATCCTCCTTAACACATTCACAGACACACACTCACACACATGCATGCCTTGACTCATCCCTTAGTTTAATGCAGAAAGCCATTATGTGGTCTTATTGATCATGCTGATGAGAGGAAAGTGCAGCCTATACAAACAGGCATGGAGCTGTGTGACAAGGACAGAAGTGCGTGTGTGTGTGTGTGTGTGTGTGTGTGTGTGTGTGTGTGTGTGTGTGTGCCTGCGTGCGTGTGTGTGTGTAGGTTGTATGAAAGTGCATGAGAAAGGGTAAAGGGTAAAGACAAGCATCAGTGGGAAACCAAATTTGACCAACAACACTGTCGCAATTAATGCTACTTATAATAATATTTGATTCAGTGACTAATGTTTTTTCTTTTATCCCGTAAAAACAGTTTTTTTTAGGTTGTTATTTTTATTTATTTATATTTTCAATCTAATTTTTAAAATCTTTTTTAAAGTGTTTCAGTGAGTCTTTGCCAACTGCTTGAAGAAAGAGGTGACTGAGGAATATTTTAGTCACAGTTTAGTCAGTGAAATCAACAGTGCTACAAATAAACGTAATTTTATTTTATTTTTTCTTGTTTTATTTCTGAAAATGTAAATGATTTTTACTTAAAATGGTCACCAAAATAACTTTCAGCGTTCCTTACAAGAAAAGAAGCATGACAACTGCACTGTCCAAAAAGTCTTGCCTTTCCCAGCTTATGCTGAGAGAATTATCGTGTTTTCTTGGTCTTAGGCGCGTTGCCCAGTGGAGACAACAGCCTGCTGACAGCCAGTGTGAGGCTGGAGAGTGAGAGAGGCAAATTTCTACCTAAAGTCAGAAATGGTGGAGAAGCCTGGAGAGAGAGAGAAGGAGAGGAGAGGAGAGGAGAAAAGAGGAGAATGAGAATGCAAACATCTAAATGCAGACAGCAGAGACATATGAAGGCTTAATTGGCCCTTTCAGAAACGCTGAAACAGTCTCTGACCTGGCAGCCCGGGACTGTAGAGAATTACACATTCGGTGGCATACACAGTACACAGATGCAAACCCATAAACCCACCGAGCCACTCACAGAAGACATTTAAATAAGACTTTTAAAACAGTTTCTTTTCTTTTCAACTCCCACTCTCAGAGCCCAGGCGTGCTAAATTCATCATTGTTTGTGAACGGGGCCGTGCAGCACCATTCTCAGCTGGACCTTGTTAGCAGGTGCATGAGTGGAAGGTTTTGATTTGGTGATAAAAATATATACCTGTGACTTGTGAACAGGGAACATAGCAACGGTTCACCATCTAATGTGGTATGCAGCATCTCATGCATACAAAGCCGAGTGTTCCTATTGTGTTTCTGCGTTTGTGTGGTTTGTGTACGTATGTTGGTGTGTGTGTGTGTGTTTGTGTGTATAACCCTGAATATATACCTGTGAGTTATGAATACAAAGCATAGCATCTATTCACCATTTCATGTTGTACACAGATTCTCATGCATACATAACTAGGACATTCTTAATTCAAACTGTGTTTGTGTTTGTGTGTGTGTGTGTGTGTGTGTGTGTGTGTGTGTGTGTGTAAGAGAGCGCGCAAGAGTAAAAGAGAGAGAGAGTGCATTTTTGTGTGTGTGTGCGTGTTTGTGCATTTTGTTTTTGTAGTTACGAAGCATATTATAGCTGGGGTGCAATCCATTCAAATTGTGTTTGGGTGTGTGTGTGTCCATATGTGTGTACATTTTTCTCTGTAGGTGGGCTAACATAGTCGTGTGTGTGTGTGTGTGTGTGTGTGTGCTTTGTTCAAGTATTTATGAAGCATACCATGTCTCAGATGCTCTTCCTTCAAACTGTGATTGTATGTACATGCATGTTTATGTGCATATTTTTTGTCAAAATATTGTGTGTGCGTGTGTGCGTGTGTGCATGCGTGCGTGCGTGCGTGCGTGCATGCGTGCGTCCGTCCGTGCATGTAAACAGAGCTAGTGAGCCCCACTGTATGAAAGGCCGAGGCATGTGTGTTGCAGGAGGCTGTCAGCCACCCGGAGGGATCACCTGCTCTTTAAAAAACTCTCAGTCCGATGCAACACTAAACACAAACACAGCAGAGAGTTTTTGATTGGAGAAGAGGAAACAGAAAATGGGATGAAATTGTTGAAAAGTGAGCGAGCGGGAGAGATGGAAGATGAGAACAGCTCGCTGACAGTCTGATGGTACTCCCAGGTGTGTGTCAACATGGAAATGGATAGAAGAAAATATGTGTAAGGATTTGACATTTCACTGTCCCCCTTTTCCACCGTTACGCCTCCCTCGGGAAATTATATCACATATAGCTATTTAGAAACATACCAAAATGCTTTCACATGGAAATATACCTCATTGAGCTTACTTTTTATTTTATACTGTATCAGGTGCAATGTTTTTTGTCAGGCTTGGGGGGGGGGGGGAAGAAGAAAAAAATGCCTTGCTCTTTCCGCTGTTTGATGTGTTATATTTTAAAGTTTCTCACTGGAGGGAGTTGCCGAACTAAGAATGAATAATTATTGTCTGTCATCATCTGCTTGTACTTCATGTTCTTTATACTGGTGTTTCCTGCAGCTTGTTAGCCATTTGAGGTGATGAGGATCTCAAATTAAGTAAGATATGAATAGCCTTCACCTTGTGTCCTATATCGAGGTTCTCCTGGAATTCATCAGAGACGGATGTTTCTAGAGAATATTCTCAGCGGCGGGCTAAATATAACTACGATTGTTCTTCTAATAAGTAGTGTTCAGAGAGCAAGAATGAGTGGGCTTGAAAGAAGGATGTGGGGGTTGGGGGGGGTGGTTGAATGTTTGTGGGTAAAATAATACTAAGGAAGTCACTTAACAGGCATGCAGCAACTCGTAATTGCATTCTTTTAACCTGAATCATACTGACTGGACTCTCTGCAAACTCCACTTATACTTAAATCACATCTCACAGGTCCTTTATTGTATGATTCCACTTTTTCCTGACTCTATCAATCAATTTGCTCCAATGACTTAATATCATTGTTTTCTGTTTCTGGTACTTTTTTTTTTTTTTTTTTTTTTTTTCTAAATTTATAAATTTATAGACACTCTCACTTTAGTAAACACACTGTCAGGGGGCATAGAGGCTCACTTTGTCAGTCATCTTGAAGGGGACAGACACAGATGCAGCAGATACTAAATACTGCTCTTCCTGACATGAGATGATGTTCAAAGTCAGAAATACAATTAACTGCAACTTTCCTGAAATAATAATAATCTGTTTTTTTTTTTTTTTTGTTTTTCTTTTCAGATGACATTAATTACTCAACTAATGATGTTTTGAGAAGAAATAAGTAAACAATTTGCTGGCATGGAAGGGTGCAAGGGAGTAATTTTGTCTAGAGTGCCAACATAGGTAGAGCCGGCACTGTGTGTGTGTGTGTGTCTTTATGTGTTTGTATGTGTATAGATATGTATAGATACAGATATCTAGATATCTAGATATATTAGCCTATGAAACTGTGTGAGAGCTGTTTTGCTGCTTGCTGGAGAAAGTAATTAAACCTTCACTGTTCAATCACTTTGACACTGATACAGATATATGAATATTGGAAATTGATTGAAAAAAATGATTGGAAAAACCAGCAGACGTAATGATGGATAACAAACATAATTGATGTATTTCACTTTGGCACTGTGGCTGTATGTTTAATCTCACACTGTGCACTAAAATAGCACTAGTGTGAACACCAATGAGCGTCACTGGTGTAACATGATCAGTGTAGATTGTCTATCACATTTTCACAATAAACAAAAAGTGTAAACCCACCCCTGCTTCATCTCTCAGTCAGTCCTCTTGAGGTGGAACAACTACAGCTGTTTTTCAACAGATTCCCTGGCTGCTTTCATCAAGGCAACCAATTGCTGACATCCAGCCAATCATTTGCATACATTAATTTCCCCATAATGGCTGTACTGTATTCCCTCTGCTAGAGGAAGCCTGTGATTAAATTACACATCCAGACATAGATCACTGTCATCCATCTAAGTGAAACCCTGTCAGAGGAGAGCTAGCCTCACAGTGCGGTCCCTCGTATTCTCTTGTCCCAGTGTGCTCGAAACCCCCCAATTAAATCTGCTCACTCACTGACACTTATCAACACAAATTAGCATTGATAAGCAAAGTGCCACCCAGTGCCTCTGCCTGCCCAAAGCCTCCAAACATGAAAAATTCCACTATTTAGCAGTTGCTGCTTAGTAAAGAACGAGCACAGCCTCTCACCACACACAAGAGTTAAACTCAGAAATAATTACCCAAGTCAATGGGTGCCGCTATCTCTGTGATAGGTTGAGTGCTCAGGCGAAAGCTATTACGTTTTTTTTCTTCCTAATTTTTTTTTTTTTTTTTCCTCAAGATTTCAATTAAAAGCTGTGTGAAATGCCGGGCCTATCTTTAAATGATAGACCCCCAGAAATCCCTTCTCGAGGGAGGAACTATTGTAGTGTCCTCATCAACACTCCAATTAGAGCTTGCCTATTATCTTTTATGATAAAAAAGGGTATTACCACAAAAGCACCTTATCCTCCTCTCATAAAGTAACTCTTTAGCTTTTCACCCCATAATTTCATTACAGGAAGATAGTCATTCATCAATTAGAATGGTAATTTTCATTAATGACGCCTGGATTCACTGAATATCGAATAAATTTGTCCATTCATTTGGATCTTATGCTTTGGTTCAGTAATATCTCATGAATATAGTATGAGATATGAATATAAACATTTGAATAGCTGGGTGTGCTGGGTGTGTGCATAAGAAAGAGTGAGCAGGCGAGAGAGATCGACAAAGAGAGAGAGAGAGAGAGAGAGAGAGAGAGAGAGAGAGAAGGCTGTGACAAAGAGCCTTTCCTCTGTGCTCAAAACGGGAGCTCAACATCACCACAGATCTAACGGATCATCCATATTACAGTTAATGCATTCATGAAACATGCCATAATTACCTTTTCCTTCTGTAGCAGGAACACCGGAGTCTCACAAATTATCAGTATTACACTCATCGTTTTTTATGCATACATTCTGACTCTAAATGGGCTTCCCCTAATATACTGCCCCAAAGGGAAGGAGTGGCTTCCATCCATCAGTTTAGTATATCGATGAAAACTCTCTAGTAATGTAAAATTTTCTCAATTACCAAAAACTTGGAACTTGGTAATGAATATTATCAAGTTCTATTATATCGTTCAAGCAAGTCTCTGTATTCATGTCATGATTAACTGGTAATAACAACTGTTTTAATTACAGCCCTCTGACATGAAAGTGTAGACTGGAATAAAGAGCATTCAATTACACCTACGCATTGGCCTTTGTGGAGTCCAATGTTAATAAACATATGAATTGCACTTGGAGATCATGGACCACACTGCAATCATTCTCCTCTGTAAATGTGTCAGCAGGATTAAGTGCTGCCTGTTGAAGCTATTTTTTCTTCCCTTTTTCCCTTTTTTTGATATACATCGGTTTGATGTAATCAGACAGGAAAAGGTCCTCAGTGTCATAAACAAGAACTATGAATGCCTTCTGGAAAACAGACAAAACGTGTGCTGAGGCCATGAGGAAGCATTGTCTTGATGTCAGGTGTGGCTTCCACGTGTGGGTCTGCCGCTATGTCACTCAAACCCTGTAAAACTGAGACAATTATTGCAGCGATAGCTGGAGTGGCTCAAGGGAATTGTAAAACTACAGGTTTAAGCAATATGTTTACAACAATATGTCATTTTTTTTCTGTTTTTGTGGAGGCAAGTCGTTTACAGTTTGTCATGTCACAGTGAAAGAAACCAAGCTGTTTGATGAGCAGATGTTCAGGTGGCAGCATGAGTCACGGTGCAGGCTATTCTTTAAATAAGCTGAAGGATTCAGTTTTGGACAAATGAAAGACAGTTTGCCACCTCATATGCTGAAGATGTGTATGGACACACAAACACACACACACACACACACACGCACACACACACACACACACACACACACACATACACACACCCACATACACACACACAGCACACCAAGGGATGTGTGTTATCAGCCGTGGCACATGCTGCTTATTTGTTTGTCTCCGGTAATATGCTGCACAACACTCTATTCATCAGTCCTGATTCCCCCTGTGGCAAGAGGGTAGCGCCTGTGTGTGTCTGTATGTGTTTGTATGTGTTTGTGTGTGGCTGTGTGTGTGTCTTGCTGAGACACCAGACAGCTGTAGGATCAGCCTGACTGTTTATTGGTCCCTCAGAGCAAAGGTTCCCAGCCTGAGTTGAAACTGCTTGAAACTCCTCTGGTAAAAATCACATGCTGTCCACAGAGGAAACTTACACTCCTTACACAAAAGCACTAACGGGTAATGACAGCTTTATTGTTCCTCTGACTCACTCGGCTGGACTGTACTGGACTGTCAAAGACTGTACAGTATACACATTTCTCTATGCACAGTACATTTCTCCATGATTTTTGATACAGGCTGTTATGAGATGACATTAAAAAATCATGTATGAAAAAGATTTTCCAGCAAATTACACTATGCCGACACATAGCCTGATAATGGCTGTCATGCTTCTCCTGTTGCTGCTTAATTTATTTAAATATGCATAACTTTTTCATGCTTGCTTTCCTTTAATAGATATTGTGTCTGAATTGCATCCAGACTTTGGAGGATTCAGATCACAATGTGAGCCCGATCGCTTTCATATCTGCTTTGAAGATCTGATAAAAATGAGCAAAATTCAGCAAAATAAAATTTGTTGGCCTTCCAGATGTAGTGGTCAATTAATGAGTCCTATGGTGTGGTGTGATTACAAAAGTTAAACTAAGACAGCAAGTGCAGCCAGTCCAACCACACATCTATCCATCACCTTCGTTGTTTTGCCTCCACCTACGAGACAGCCTGCTCCCCGCCTCTCTCTATTTCTCTCTGTCTGTGGCAGAGGCATGAGAGCGAGGAGAGCCTGGAGTGAGGCGGCTGTGGGCTGAGGATGTGCTAATGGGTAGAGAGTACATTCTCCCATACATCCATTCCCCACGCTGTCAAGGAGCATCATAGTGGAACGCTGACGATGGGAACCTCGGTCCCTCCCCACCCCGACACCTGCTGCTCCTCCATCTGCTGCAGCCAAACAACCTCCTGCTTTCTCTGTTTATTCCTCCTTCTATCGCTCCATCCCACCATACTGTCCTCTGTATCCAGAAACAAAAGAGAGGAGCTCTGTTCTGAGGAAGTTATTTTTACTTTCTAGAGGGGCGGCCAGCTTGCTATCAAGCTTAGACTGTTATTATGAAACCTCTCAGCCTCTGCTGTTAACATTTAAATGCTAACGGCTACAGCTACTCCTGCATCACGGTAGAATGAAACGTTTTCTGGTCAGACAGTAATTCACTCAGGATGCACAACAGAGGCAGCACAAATGCTCTTGCAAATGTCTGTTTTCAGATAGGTCTGTTTACTGTTATATACTTTAAAAACTGCCCTTTTTTTCTTTAGTGAAAGGCCTAGTTGAGTCAGGTTTGAACCAATGCTCCAATGCTTCCTCATTCCCCAGGTTGTCAAATACTGCAGCTTGGTCATGCCCCTTTTGTGTCTGATACAGACGCCAAACACATCCTTCTGCATCAGGATGAGACACAGCAGGCTTTCTTGCTTTTCCCTGTGACTGTGTCATGTGGTTAGGTGTAGGCATAAACCAAGGAAATGGGAATCAAACTCGGTTATAGTATGTCTCCTTCTCCAACATCTCCTACTGACGCCAAAGGGTGCCTTTGGCATCATCTAATTGTGTCTTTTACGTTGGGATCAGACCCTGAACAGTGACTTTCGTGTCTGCATCGGACACAAATGGGGCGTAACCAAGCAGTGGTAGTTGATGGCCTGGGAATGAGAATGGACTGTATATTCAGGTAACAGGTGAAAAAAGGGGAAAAAAAGTAATTATCTGATGTTCTTCAAATGCAATGAGTATGACAAAGCAGTACTAAAAGGCATGAATAGTGTTTTGCATCAGCTCCAAATAGGCATACATGTTCCCGTGATTCATCGAAAAAACACAGACATGTTGCAGGCCTGCTGTGGACTTGTCTTGAGCACCAGTTATTTTAACAACACTTTACGACTCAGCTCTGGACCACCAGTGGAGCATTCTCTGCAGCCGATGTCAATTGGGCTTCACATGTATCCAGCTCGGTGTCATAGTACATATCCAGTATGTTTACATGCACTCATGCACTCATGCACTCATTTTCCACCATTATTCTGAATATGCCAATATTGTGAATTTGATCTGGGTCATGTAAACACCATATTCTGGTTGGATATTCCTAACCTTTTTTCAAAATGTAGCAGTTTCTGATTATGCTGATATTATTTTGGTTTTAGGTGCATTAGGATATGCATACAGTGCACTCTGAATATGCAACTCAACTGGGATTTTTAAAGCATTTTGCATTATGAAGAACTTGGATATCACCTGATTTGTGAATATGCGTAAATATCACAACACCGACGAGCTTGATTGAACGAATGAGAGAGGGAGGGTTATGTTCACATAGTCGATATATGCACAGCTGCATGTCAACAGGAATATTACTGGAATATTAATTTTCATTAGGCATGTAAACAGCTTAGTAGGATTATTGTCTGTTTCAGAATAAGGGCAAAACCCGAACATTTTGTGGATGTAAATGTGCTGGCAGATACTAAGGAGTCTAGGAGTGCAAGACTCAACCCTTTTTGGAAATAATCTGGTTTAAAAAAAGAATTGTCACTAAATTTATTCCATTCAAAACATTCTGAGAGAAAACTATGTGGAGCAGGTGGGGGTTGAGACTCCTGAATTCTGTTTTCTTATTTTCTTTCTAAGGCTGATGCATGTGCGCACACACACGCGCGCGCACACACACACACACACACACACACACACACACACACACACACAAAACCAGAGAGCCAAGTTTATGATACCTACGTTTTGTAAAACGCGTAGCCTGGAGGACTGGAGAGAACAAATGGCATCAGTTATGTGTGCGCCTGCAGCATCTGCTCTGAAAAACAAGCAACATCTTGCTCTTTCAATACCGTAACTTCAGGTGTAGCCAGGGCTTCTTTTCATCACCAACTTTAACGAGCAATCATATTTTGGTGAGACTGATGTAAAGCTACACAATGTCCAAGTGCATTTACTTCACTGAAGAATCCCTTGTTTCTGCTCAGTGGCTCCGACGGGAATCGTGAAGTTTCTTACGGTGCTTCTGCTGTGGCTCAGAAAAGGTGGAGCGCACAGCCTCTGTTATCGTCCATTAAGTCTCAGATGCACAGATATTACACAACCAAAATGGAGCACAGAGGAGAGAGAAGTTATCAAAGAATATCATTACAGTCAGTGTGAGTCTGTGTCTGTGTGTGTGTGTGTGTGTGTGTGTGTGTGTGCACTTCCTCCATATTTCCCCATTCTCTCTTCCTCTCAAATTTGCCTGTAGTACACTCAGGTCTACACAATAATGACTATAATGGGGATGATTTCATGTTATGACTTGAGGTGCTCGTTCTGGTAACACTGCGAACAACATGAGCACATGCACGGTAACTTCTTCCACTTCGGAGCAAGCTTTAATTTTCTCATAAATAATTTACATAGAAACAACACCCTATCAAACAAACCTCCCGTTTTATGATCGGAAAGTCTCAATTCATTATTAAAAAACTCCAACAAGAGGGTGATTAAACATTTACAATATCAACTCAGGGAAGAAAAACACTGTTGTTGCTAATTCTGCATGTCATTCTCACCATCCCAGGCGTAATACTACATTGTGTTATGCGCTCTAGCTCCCGTAATTTAATTTAATTGTAGTAGATCAGTTAAAAACAACTACTATATTTACACAAGAGTAATCACGCAGACAAAGAGATGTGGTTATGGTGATGAAGGAGCCAGCTGATATTGGAAAACCAGATTTTGAGTTTATGTTTAGACTCTGTCTTGTTTTATTGACCCCCTTGGAGGGTAAAATAAGATGGCTGGTGGTTTGTTAGCATAAGGTCTGGCTGAGGTCGCCTCTCCTGGCTGCATCTGTCTAACCCTGCTTGGTAGTTTTTGGAGGAGAAACAGTTCAGCTCATTTTGTTTCCCTTAAGGTTAGCACACTGGCTCATGGGTAAAGACACCTTGGGTTGACTCCATCCTAGTACTCACACACACACACACACACACACACACACACACACACACACACACACATAAAAGCATCAGAGAAGTAGTGACAGGCAGAGATGCCCTCGGTTTGACCTGGAAGCGTTGCCGTCCTGCAAAGGGTGTCTGACAGTCTCACTGAGCTCCTTCACATCACGGCTGGGTCACTCAGCAACACACCGCTACATTCAACCACAAACATGCATACAGAGACACGAACAGACAGATGCATACACTTTCATTCCACCACAAGAAAAAAACCCTTTGAGGGAAGCCATGATTAAAAACAAAACAAAAACCAGAAGCAGCTTGCTTTATTAGACAAGGAGAAGATCCCCTTGGACTGATCTGCACGTTGTGCACTGGGACAGAAAATCCATTCAAAATTCATCTGAATGACAAACACCTTCTTTGCTGTCCAAGCTCTGTCACCATCATCACACACACACACACACACATATACACACACACTCCCCTTACTGTCCAGATGTCAAATATGATGACAGGGAAATCAAATGAAAATGCCTGTTTTTCTTGCACTGATGGCTGGGAAGGGTCAGGGGCAGCAGGTGCACTCAGGAACCGCAGAAATGCAGACCAAATATTTGGGCTCCATTTTCACCTGAGCATGAGTCAACATGACTAAAGAAATCCAGCAGACCTTCCTCAAACATCAGTGGCCTGCGAGTGTACATATATACATATGTGTCTGTGTGTTTGGAGGGGGCTGTTATGTATAAGTAAGAGGGACCCTGAGATATTGAAATGCAACAGAGTTTTCTTCCCCGCTTGAACCTCCCTCTCCTGTTTTAAAAATTAATGTCAGACTCTATCGACTGCATTTATAGACAACACCTGCATTTTTTTTTTTTTTTTTTTTGAAAATAGATGCTCTGCTTTAAAATTGTACATGAGGAACATTCTGCATCTGTGTGGGAACACTGCAATATAATATTTATCAAATGCTGATGCGACCTTGTGTGTGTATGTATGTATATATGTACTGTATGTGTATGTGTGTGTGTGTGTGTGTGTGTGTGTGTGTTTGAATTTTTGTGCAGACATGTGCGTGCAGCTATTAGTGGCATGATAGTGTGTGGTACATGGTTTTATCTTCATTAGGACAACATCAGACCATAGACCATCTAACACAATAGCTTCATTTAGCCCAGCAATCTGCTGGGAGCTGCTCTGTAATAATGCAGGTCAGGACCTGAGTGGGAGCTAACCATCACACTGTTGCCGCCCTCATCTTTGATGAAAGACCCTGTCAACAATCCCCTTTTGCTGCCACGCAAATCTACCTCGATAATACGCCCCTCTCCATCTCTCTGCTCAATGCCCCCCCGATTCCAAGCTCTCTATTTTCTCTCTGTCTCCCTGCTTCATTCCACTCTTGTGTTTCTTTTCCTGTTCGTTAATCGTTCCCTATCCCTTTCTTCCAGCTTCTCTTATTCATCTTCTTTTTTTATGTTGCCTTCCCCCCTCTCCTGCCTTTCTTTTCTCAGCTCCTTATGCCTTTGCCTAATGCTTTGCTGTGTAGCAGAAAAAAAAAAAAAATCAGCTCCCCTGGCAGTTGTTTCAGGGAAAAGTATCTGTGGTGCTACATGGAGGTGTTTGCGGCTGTACATCACGTTGCATCACAGTCAGAAAAAAGAAATTGTTTTTTTGTTTGTTTGTTTGTTTGTTTTTTAAATATGAAAATATGAACTGACATGCTGATATGATTTGATTTCTAAGGTGTACTTTGATCTGGGCTCATCCTGGCTGGGCTCGATAGACTGACAGAGAGAGTCGAGCATTCAGACATGATATATAATTTCCCTCTCTGCTACTCTGATATAATATTTGTTGTCCACCTGGTAAAATATCAGGACTTTTGTCCACATTTGTCATCCTGACCGTCTAAGAGACATCTATCAAGAGATATCTTCCAAGGGTTCTCATTGTATTTGAATGTGCTCATTCTCTCATACGTCAGACAGGATATTTATCCCTCTAATGAATAACTTAACTTTAGATCAGAGGTTTTCAAAACGGGGTCCCTAGGGGCATCTTGGGGTCCTCAGCAAGATGAGGAATAACTTAATTTCACTATAATTTAATTGACTAGAACTTGTCATAACACAGAAAATGTACAAGTTATTTTTTTTTACACTATTTTTAATTTCACCACTATGAATCCATGCATGTTCAAGTATGACCTTTTCAACAGTTGAATACTTAACACAAAGTAAACTATCTTTTCATATCAGGGTCCATAGAGCAAAATTACGGGGGGCTCATGGTATAATGACAGTCTATGTGGGGTCTGAAACACTGAAAAGTAGGAAAATCCATGCCATAAATTGTAGCTTTCACAGCACTTTACACACATGCATATATGCACACACACACACACACACACACACACACACACACACACTCGTTGACAGCTGGGGAGATGGGTGAGGGTACAAGAAAGACTAGAGGAAGGAAGAAAGGCAGAGGAGAGTGAGGCGGGCGGCAGCCTGTGAGGTATTGAGATGTAAACAGGTGAATGATTTTCTGTTCTCTCCCTGACTGTTTCTTCATCTCTCAGCCTGGCTCTGTCCTCAGAGAGACAAGCTGGGACCGCAGGCCCTTACTAAGCAGCCTTGGGTAGACTCTCTGGCGCAGCCTTAGCTTGGCTTCTGTTGCTCCATCGTGCACTGCTGGTCGCTTTGCGCTACTGGCCAAGCTGTTTAAATGCACAGCCTTGTTCTGTGCCCTGCATCACATTAGCTCTGAGGCACTCATAAACCGATACATGCACCAGCCCTTAAAGTTAAACACACACATACATCTTCTGCCTACACAAACAACACATAAACACATGCATACCAATGCAAGAACAGTTGCTCACAGACATATACACTATTTTGACCACGTAGAAATGCATGCAAAAACATGCACACAATCCCTCGTGGACAGGTGCAAATGTTCTGACCTTTGCAAAGATACAGCTTTTTCCTTGAAGCACTTTCGGTGCATCTCCATTTTCAATTCCATTTGGCAGAGCAGAAAAAATACAGTAAATGTAAATTTGAAGTGAAATCAGGATTTGTGTTCCATATGGCTAGTAGATAAATTCAGACACTCACAGACAATAAGATTGCCTGGCAAACACCTGTTCCAAGGTCAGCTCCTGCATAGAGCAAACACCTCAAATTGAATTTTTTTTTTTCTCTTTTTTTGTGAACAACTGACAGAGTGTTGAAAAGAAGACTCGCTATAATGTATTTTACATGACATAGATCTAGCTGTGTGTTGGTGAGGTGGCGAATGCAGTCCCTTTGATAATCACGATGTTAACTGAATCTTAAATTGTACAGCTGTACTGGTGCTTAAGCTTGTGTCTATACAGTGTGTGTATGTTTGTATATGTGTATGGGTGTGTGTATGTACCTGTGTAAAAGCATGTTTACATGTATACCTGTTAAATCTGGTATCTTTGTCAGTGCTTAATCTTGTACAGGTTTCTCTGTTAGAACTGTACCTTTGGGGATTACCCCAGCAAGAAGAAAAATAGATGTTTGTTTCCAGGTAAGATCAGAACCTAGCAAGTACAAGATCTTTAAATAGGATTTGTGTTGTTCTTCTGTCCTTTCCACAGGAAGCCAGGGTGAAAAGACCGAGAGAACAAATAGGCCAAGTGAACAGCCAGCCTTTCAGGCAGAGTGACAGTGACACCTCTCTCAGCTAGTCTTCGAGCTGTCAGTCCCAACCAGGCTGTCGCCTCCCCCCTCTCCACATCATTGACTTGCCACTGACTTAAAAGCACTTTTGCCAAGCCCTTCTGAAATGATGCATTGTGCCAGAGGAGTTATCATAGAGGACAATATTCTCCTGAAACACAGTCCCAAAGCAGGCCTGAGAGAAAGGAGCTGGCTGCTTCACTTTCTCTCTGCGGTTGCTAGGTTAGCTCACTACGCCGAATCACTGGGGCCTTTATAGGCGTCTGGCAACATCTCAGTCCCCTGCTTCAGACAGTGTGAAAGTTGTGTGTCTGAGTGTGTGTGTGTGTGTGTGTGTGTGTGTGTGTGTGAGAGAGAGAGAGAGAGACAGAGACACAGAGGGAGAATCATTCCTCTCACTCAGGGTGGCGTGCTAGGACTTCCAATGTTCCTGCCACCCCTTGTGCCCCTCTTCTCTCCGCTGGCGTTCCCACAAGTGCATATGATGGCTTCTTCCAGCAACCCCGCTCTCTGGCTCTGACCTCAATCCGTCTCGTTAAACCATAATTGGAAATGAGCTAGACATTTACCTCTCTGGATATATATCTGTGAACTCACCCTCCTCTGGGAAATCTGTACCTGCATGCCCCCTTTGTTAAATCAAAGGCTGCGATTTCTAACCTGCAGCTAAAATCATTTAGGCAGATCTGAGCAGAGGTGGAGGTTTGCACTGTCACAGAAAGATATTTCAAAAGCTTTGCCCGAGGGCGCTACTTTCCCATTCCCGAGATACAGAGGGGCAAAATGACACTCACTGTATTCTTTTAGATGACAAATTGAGGTGACGTACCACACCCTGCATTGCCACTATTTGCCTCCATAAATCATTGGTAGAAATGATGTGTAATAAGTGTTTATTGGTTTGCTGTTCGTTCTGTGACAGTGTGGTGGTGGTTTCACTTCAATATTCTGTTCTGCTGCATATTACAGGAGGAAATGTCCCATTGTTAGAACAAAGGGGAGTTTCTCATAGCCCTGAAGGCACGCTGACACCAAAAAGCAGATACTGCTGCATCAGACTTTTGCATTTTAATGTTAGTCAGGTAATTTCTACTGAAGTAGGTGTACATCCCTCTAGCACATGCCTCTGATTGTACCTCTGCATTTGCAACATAAACACAATTCACTCTCGTTGTCTCTCTCTGTGACACAGAAACACACGTGTTGATGTCCTGTGCACACTTGCAAACTGACCGCCTCCACAAGAAGATCGATGGCAATGTCCTTGAAACCAAACCCAGAAGGTCAGCTTTGGGCGTCTGTCTTGTGTACATGCATGTACTGCATATGCCTGTGCACATTGTCTGTATGAGACTGTGCACGTGTGTGTGTATGGAGGATAATATCAACAGTCCATTAACATCTGCACCTTTCCCATTCTGTGGCATGTAATTCTCTGCCTGTCTTATTTGTGCCCCCTGGAGGGAGGCAGCTCTTTTATACATATAAAAGAGTTGGGGATTTTCATATAGCAATTACCTAATTATCAATTACCATGCATTTGCACGCACACTGGTCATATACAACATTCTCTTTAAAGAGCCATGCTAATCGAGAGTGCAGCAATATTCTGCACATATAAAACTATAAGGCGTAGTCACTGAAATCGATTTACCATGTAAGGATGAGAAAAGGATTATGAATGTAGCACATGAAAATAATAAATAAATGCCTAAAAATAGTCAGGCAATTATGCTGTGTGAAAAATGCTACAAAATACTACTATACATCTTCGCTCACACAGAGGAATGAGTCAAGTGATAGTTCAATATGAGAAGACAAAGCTGGCCATTATTTTGTTATACTCAATACACTGTCATTCAAAAAAAAAACAACAACAAAAAAACAAAAAAATAAAATAAAATAAAACAAAATCTTAAACATCCTCCTTTGTTCATAGTGTGAAAACACTATGAACAATGGATAATTGGCATACAGTGAATTACATTTTTTTTCATAGGTACAAACATAAAACAGTGACTCTTTTATCTTGACTCTGAACATCAAAGAATGCTGTTTTCTATCAGGGTGAAACACCCTGAGATAAATCTCTTGCTTGAATAATAAGAGGCACATTTTTCTAAATATACAGACCTGTTTATCCCCATGGCTGAAGAAAATACATATTTATATGCACATTTCCTTACACTCATTCACAGGGCAAGATGAATTCATATCTAATCCATATTTTGTCTCTATTATTGTTTAGGCCGTAAAAAACTGTATTCAGCCCAGAAAAAATCACAATATGAGCCACAGTGTGAGCATTATCAAACAGGTGGAGTCAAATAAAGCTGTGATTGGTGTGTGAAATGAAATTTATGTTTGCTCCCTCAGCACCTTTACTGTCTTGGAGCGCAGCGTATCCAGGGCTGTGTTTTGCCAGCAGGGAATAGTTGGTATGGGTATGAGATGGTGGTTTGCATATAAATGGACTTTTATCATATTTTAGTTCTTGTATACAGCCCTTTGTCATCTGAGCAAAAGCGCTCCAATGGAAAACACCGGGGTGCTTGCTGACATGACACTAATTTGATTTGGCTTTAATAAAAGTGAATCTAAAGTACCATGTTACTTGTTATGGATTGTGTTGTAATCCATAAAATCACATTCTATGATTGTAAATACAATGCATTATTACAAACCAAGGATTCTGATGACTAGGAACATTGAAACTTTTAATGCGCCTCTTCCCAGAATCGAGAACCTCCTCACTCCCCCCTGAAGTCAGTGCCTGACCTTATTTAAGCTTTGTAATGATGATAAAGCTGCTAAACTAATGACCACTTCCTCATTGCATTATAAAGTACTCCCCCTGATTGTGATGCAATGGCGTCGGCTAAATGCATAACCCAGCATCAGTTGTCTGACACACCGAGAGTCATCCGCCCACACAGCCATCCAGGACAAAGTAAAGGGCCACTACTGATGACTCAGATTATTTTAAATGTAATGCGTGAGGATCAGCCCCTCTCTTCTCTCTCTCTCTCTCTCTCTCTCTCTCTCTCTCTCTCTACGTGTACAGCAGCTATCCTCTGTCTTGGGCCAAAAAGGAGGTCAGCTCCTTCTTCCAGTTTCTGATGGAGAGCAGGCACAAAGATAGGAGGAAGAAGATGGAGGATGATGAGAGGACAATGGCAAACTGGGTTAAGGGGGAGGGAAAAGCTGAAACTTGGACCAAAATGAATGAGGGGCGACGTTCTCAAATCAGCACAAAAAGTTGCTTGTTTTAGATAGCTATTCATACTGTGGGCATGATTCTATCACTTTATAGAAATCCAATCACTGTTCTATACATCATGTGCATTGTTAATAGGAAAATCAAGTAGTTTCAAGTTTGAAAAAAGTTTGATGGCTGAGGTTATTTCAGGCAAATGCAGCACACAACCTGAAAGGCAGAATGAGTAGGAATTTCCTAAAAACAATGTATAGACTCATCCAAAAATGATCCCACTCAGTTATCACTTACATGACACTAGAAGTGTGTGTTGGTGTGTGTGTCTGCAGAAACCCTGCCCCCTGCCTGGATTTTCTTGTTTTGCTGCCCTCTGCCTCTTCTGGGCGCCGGCCTTTGGGCAGTGGGTCTGCAGCTCCCAGTGCCAGATTGACAGCAGGACATCCAATAGGAAGCTCCAGAAATTGCGGAAAAAGGAAATATAGCCAGGCAAAATGCCAAGCCAATAAAGCTTGTTCCATAATGACAGTGAATCTGGGGTTGGCTTTCACTTGCTGGAGAGCACTGAAGGAGAGGGTGAGGATGAAGGGCAACACTGTGTTGGCCTTTTTTGAAGTTTTACATTTCATTGTATCGCCACACTAGAAAATGGTGCTGGTGATTACTTTAGCCAGGGAGGAGGGGCCAACTTTGAATGTTGTGTTTACAATCCGCAACAAACAAATCTTACTCATTCTGTCTTTGACTAATAAAAAGTGTGGTGTCAGCTGTGTTTTTAACATACCATACCAAAACCATGCCATCATATTACACACAAAAGCCATTTAAATTGTTGTTTCAAAATAGTTGTACACATTCTTAATTAAACATGTCAAAATGTTGCTAAGGTAATATGTATTATCCCTGGTGGAAGACAAAATGTGTCTAACCTGGTTCATTTTGGAGGAGCTGTGTAGGCAAGTGTATGTTTCCTTCACATTTCTGATGATGTCTAGAGGGGAGGAGACAGGTAAAAGTGTGTATGCCTTTCCCAGTAAGCTGATCCTCTGTCAACACTCTCCAAACCACTACTATCTTTACAAACCATCAACCCTTCACTTCCCTTTGATTGCCATCCATCTGACACATCTTTCCTTAGTCTTTGATATGTGCCTGTGATGAGACATTTCCACTGTCAGTGTGTTACTGGCCTTTCAGTTTTCCAGCTGTATTGACAGCTGATCTGAGGCCCTCTCATCCAGAGCCCTTCAACAGAGCCGAGCATCACAGACATGGACAATTAAAGGACCAGTAACTGATGTTCCAGCTGAAGCAAAGCAGATTGTCAGACCTAGCTGAACGGATAAGAGGAGCTGGGACCAGATTAGTGCATTCTGATCTGATCAGCCTATACCCACGGGAACTCAAGTAGGCACACATGCATATACTGCATGGCAAACAGTCACACACTTTCATCTGGTGACACTCTAATGAGACCAGAAATGGATGGACAGAGAGAAAAAGCGTGGGTGGAAAGAAAGAGAAGGCTAAAGAGTACGACAGAGTGAGTTTGAGATAGAGTTTCTTTGCAATGTTCTTCAGACACACAGAAACACACAAATTAAAAAATGTATACTCTGAACAGTGTCAATTCAATTTAGCACATACATATGATGCATATAGGCACATCACACAAACACCAATGTACCCACCCACTCGCTCTCGCCAGTCACCTTTACATCTTTTACACTGACTTTAAATCCCACTGTCATGTGGGACTTGAGTGTAAACAGGTTAAGAGCATTTCCATCCTGCGTTTTGAATTGTGCTCTCGGGTAATTATCAGATCCAGGTGTAAATGGGTCACCTGCTAATTTGTGGATGCACAACATGCTCTACATTTTAGATAGGCAACCCTAACCTTGTGTCAGTGATGGTGCTTATGGTACTTTGTTGTCCTAATTCTCACCCTAACCATAGCTCTAACCACAACCATAGCCTGGGAGGTAGTGCTGCCTGAATGGTGTCAGCTCTTTTTTTCAAGAGGGGAGGGGGCATTACTGGGTGAAAATACCCTGTGTATAACCTCTCTCTCTCTCACACACACACACACACACACACACACACAACACATACAACAATAAGGGTGTGGCACTGCATGAAGATTACAGACTCACATTGACAGCTTTTCTTTTGAAACAAGAAACAGCAGATCCAGTGCAGGACAGTCTGTCCATACCTTCACTGATCAGCCTCTCTCCCTTTATCCTAACCATTACTTATTCCCTTCCATCCCAAATGTTCAAGCAGTCTCAGTCCAGACCACTGGGATGGTACGGTGAGCGTATTTCCCTGACGGGAGCCATCTGCCTGCTTCTCCCCTCCTGTCATTAGCCCATCTCTGAGATGATTCCCAACACAAATCATTGGCTGCAATCTGTCTGTCTGCCTTTACCGCCAACCAAACATCTGAACAGCCAAAGTCTCTGATGGGTGGAGGGCTGGAAACTTCTCCTCCCCGTCTGCCTCCTCTGCTGTCCCTCCCCCTCCCTCTCCTCACTCCACCTCTCCATCTTTCTGTTTCCACTCAAAAAACTTTTTTCTTTGCTTTGTTTCATCTCCTCCCCTCCCTTCTGAGTCCTCATTTCTGATCCCCTTCTTTGCTTTATTTCCGACTTTCTATCTCTCTGTGGCCTTCCCCACTTCTGTTTCCCCCCGTTCCTCCTTCTCTCTCCTCCTTTACCCCCCAACACCCCTCCCCCACATCCCATTTTCTTTCCCGCTGGCAGGGTGCAGCCATATATCCGCCTGTTCCTGCGAGGGAGTGAGCGATGTGCGTCTCGCCCATGGTGGCAAAGGGAGCAGCAGAGCCTGACGTGAACATACGCTGTGAGAGCTCCCATTTATAACTCCTTCTCATAATGAACAACACACCGACTGCAACACGGATGCAATTACCTTCAGGAACTCATTTTCATAAGGATAAACAAAAGTGCTTGCTCTCACCACAAAGGGGAAAAGTAGCAATGGATGCTAATGGGCCTCTGGCAGAAAATGATAGGAAATTGAACTTCCATGCTAAAGAGGTTAGCAATTGGACTGCTTAACATTTTCTACTCTCCAGCACCGAGCCTGGCAACCTTGAGGCGGGGAGAGTCAAAGCCAGCTTTGCCATCTGCATCTCTGACCTCACAGTGTGTGCCAATAGTCAGGTTTAGCCTACACCTCCTCCCCCCTATCCCACCATCACTGCCATGTTATCTCCATCTTGCCTGGCCCCATGTGATTGGTTCAAGTACTCAGGGTTTACACGAGGGTCTGGAGATCTGCTGAAGCACTTTCTCCTCAGCAATAGGTGCTCAAGCTCTCCTGTGGGTGCTTTGGTGGTGCTTGGCGAGAGAGAGCAGGATCACCTGCAGAAAAAGTGCCTGAGGCTTGTCTTGGAACAGCACAGACAAACAGGCCAACCCAACCAATTTCCAAAATGCTGCGAGATACAATACACAGCCAAACAGGTAAGTGTGCATAATGTGTGTGAGTGCTTGCATTTTACTGAGAGACACAGACAGATAGAGCAATTAATCCTTAAGCTTCAGAGCACAAGTTGCCAGTTGTCATCTGTCCTTTCATCCCCACCTGCCGCACACCCTCCCGCTCAGCCACCCCCAAAATGTACACAGTACGGGGGCGTCAGCAGGTTAATTAGCAGGAAGAATATGGTTGGGGGCTTGGAGACGGTGGAGGGAAACAGGAGGCATTCACTCTCCTTGGGCCTCTCCTCTCTGTGGCAGATGCTGCCATTGCCAATGCCACGACCCCACTCAGCACACTTCTGGAGAGGAAAAACAGACCTTTGGAAAGGAGAGACAGACAGTTGGAGCAAAGGCAGGTTTGGCCATATAGTAAATGGATGACTGGAGAGATACTTTATCTGCCCCTGAAAAGGAATTTGTCTTGCTGTCGCTGACGCCCATAAAGCTCCTCCGTGGTTGAGTGTTGGTCCATGGAGCCATGTCCATATGGCCAATGTTCTCGGTGAGGTAGAGACAAGCCACCCCAGAGACCCCTCAGTGCTGACTGAGCTGTGAGCCTGAAGGATCTGAAGGTCATCCAGTCAGAATGAAGAACACTACAACATGATTGAAAACGACACAACAGCAGACTCAGAATTTCATTAGTCTGATCAGATTTGGAGATTCAGTGTGATGATTTATTTATTTATTTAATCATTCATTTATTGTTTTACACATCAGGAAACAATTAAATAATTGAAAATTTTAGGCTAGAATAGGCATAAAGTCACATATATTCTTTTCCTGAGGAATGCTATATTACAGCCACATACCGCGCACGAATTGTGACGCATTTCCATTACTACAGAAATATTATAAGACTATGACAACAATGTTTATGTGTGTCTCCCTCTGTCTGCAGCCTCACAATGCTATTTATCACTGTGATAATGAAGGTGCATCTTGGCAGAAATAAGATACAGTTGATCTATTTTACTGTGTTATCACAATGCACTTTGACTGTCTTAAAAAAAAAAATGCTCGACTCAACTTTTCACTTTACTGCATTAGTCTGTGATAGATGATTCAAATTGTCACCTTTTAGGCGGCAGCCCCAACAATATCGTGCCAAAGGTGTAGGTGAGGGATGAGTGTGTTTTTCATAACTCTGGTTATGAGCTCCTGAAAACAGTGAGCTTGAAACCACCTCAGATCGTCTGAAGAGCGATTGTGTAAACAACAGGTTTAAGACAGAGGATACAGTAAGATCGAATGTTGTCCTTAAGCTGTGCAGTGTAGCTCAACCACAACAGTGTTCTATTACCCTTTCAGCAAGGAATTGTGAGGTGGGCAGCAGGCGGGTGGTGGTACAGGTCTGTGACAGAGTGCCTTCATTAGCTTATGTGAAAGGCAATCTGGCTTCATGGGGAGAGACTGGAGGAAAGAAAGAAAGAAAGAAAGAAAGAGGGAAGAAAGAAAGAAAGAAAGAAAGGAAGGAAGGAAGGAGGAAAGAAAGAAAGAAAGAAAGGAAGGAGGGGAGGAAGGAAGAAAGAAAGAATGAACGAATGAAAGCGCAGTAATACTGTTGTACTGTAGCTCACCAAGGTGCTGCAGGGTGTGATCTGTGTGACTTCATTGTGACTGGCTGAGAGGCCAAATCACACAGCCAACTAACCAGCAGACAGCAGACGCAACAAACAGATCCTGCCTTCATTGCATACACATACAGCGACAAAGAGAGAATATGAAATAGTGAGATGACACCCGTCTTGCCCGTCAATCACTTCCATTCTCTTGTTTCATTCATACACACCCGTGTAGTGACTGAATACAAATGTAGATCTCTCAAAAAAAAGTTACTCTACCATGACTTTTCAGACTTATCAGCACCTGTGTCACATCTCACTGCCTTGTCCTGCCCATCATGGCAAGCAAGAACTGATGCTGTTAGAAATGTTTCTCTCCACAGTGATGAAGACATTCCAGTTACACATTACAGACACACGAATACACACACCCTTGGTAAAGCTATACCTCGCTGGTTGAAGCTTTGGTGATGGAGTAATGGGATTTCCTGATGGCATGGGACCAGTTTATCCTCTAAAGGAGTTAGAGAATGGAGGAGATGCTGCAGTATGGGGGATGGGGGAGACAAAGACATATGGTGAAACACAAAGCGGCTGCCTTCACTTTAAGGTGTATGCTATCTCTCTCTCTCTCTCTCTCTCTCTCTCTCTCTCTTTGTCTTCATATTTATCTTGCTTTCTCTCCTTTCCTCCCACCTCTTTCCCTTTTCTCGCTCTCTGCCCTGCTTGTAAAAATGCAGCGCACTTAGCAGACCCAGTGGACAGAGGAGTAATGATCTGCCCATCATGGCTCAACCAATGGCCGCGACTCACTCAACTGCAGAAGCAGGGGAGAGGCGCTGAAGGAGGGAGGGAGGAAGGAAGGGAGGAAGACAGGGAGGTAGGGAGGAAGGGAGAGACCTAATGGGAATAATCAATGCTACTATATCTGATGACTTCATCCACTCAGCCTGTTTGCCTTGATTTAACAGTGCATAATTCCAGCAGCGAGAATACAGTAAATACAACACTGAATCAATAAGACAATAAAGCATGCTGTAGGAGGAGCTGTGGTCAGCTGAAGGGTACACTCGGGCAGAGCATGAGTTTGAAGGATACAAGAGCAGGCAGCCAGGTGAAAGTGATATATGAAGGCACTCTCATCTCTGCTGGTCTCACGCTCTGCTGAACATCATCAGAGAGCAGAATTACGCCTCAGCCTGAATCAACACACTGCACATTTCAGGTCCTCCGTTTGCCTGCCCGATATGTACCTGCAATATTTGTCATTATAGCAGAACAAAATGAAACTCATCTGTGGTAGATGACTTACATTGTCCAAATGAAAACTTGCTGGTCTCACAAAAGACATACTGAACCTTTCATATATATATATATATATATATATATATATATATATATAATTTTTTTTTTTTTTTTTGCTGGTAACAATGCCTTGTATTGATGGCCAATAAGAATTTATTCATCCCTCTCTCCCTAACAAGGCATGGCATCTAGAGAGAATAATAATGACCTGGTGTGTTCTCCTCGTGAATCTTGTGGTTGATGCCATGCAATTCCATTAGCCGTCCTCCCCAGCCAAGACCTCCCTGTCTGTCATTCATCACCCGCTGCAGCACAACCTACTAAGATCAGCGGCAGAAATTAACTGCCCCACCCCACAATCCTCTGTTCATCTCCCTCTCTCTCAACTCCCCAACTCTCTCTATCATAATTAACTTCTAATTCCTGCAGTTTCTATTCTGCGTGTGCATAAGAAATGGGAAATACTGTCTTCCATGACATCTGGCCACAAGCTGCTCCCTCTCGGTTCCACAGTTTCAAGGGGCAGAGCTGAATATCAATACTAGCACCACTAGTAACTCCACTTGACATGGCAACAACTTTTTTCATAACAATGTTGTTTCAAATTATGAGCAAGGATGACTCGTTTTGCCTTTGTTTGGATGTTTGCTAAAAGTTATGCCAATGTATGATGCCTTTGTCTGTGAGAGCAGCGTGTAAACCAACTTTTCAGCCTCGCACCATGCTGAGCTGCCTCGCGTCTCCTTGCAGCAGAACAGACAACAGAGTGTAACTCACTGATGGAATATCAACATAAACAACTTCTGCATAATGCACACTGTTACCTCGCAATCCAATGTTAATGTGAGCAAAACTCTTTCTTGTATCAGCATCTTCCTTTCACTCTCTCTTGTTATCTCTTTCTCCATGTCTCTTTGCATATTTTCCTTTCTGTTTCCCCTCTCTTCTCTTCTCTTTCTCTTTCTGTCTCTCTCCACCTCTCTGTGGTCTATGTTCACAGTTTGAGTGACGGATTTGGTTCTTGGTTCAGACGGTGAGAGGCTGGTTCTATTTCACGGGTTTCAGCCTATTCCAGTCGGGTCATGACTCTGACAGTTACAGTGTGATCTGAGCTTCTCCTCCACCTTAGAAATATTGTTTTAAGCATCTGTCTGAAGGCCACATAGTATATGCCAGTCTCATCCTGGCTTTGGAGGTGTCAGGGCGTATGCATAGCTAGACAGGCTCCTTGCCTATTATTGTCAATAGTCCACTGGATTGGCACATTTGCGACATTTCTGTGTATTTTTTCATCTCTATACACAAAAACAAGCAAACATGCACTAAAATACTTACACAGAAGCCCGTTCTGCCTTTGTCATATTACGGTTTTATTTCCCTTCACACACAAGGTGCTGTCCCCATGAGAAGATTTTATTGTCTTTTTTTTCCTATTGTATTATCACTAAAATCCGTCTGGTTGGCTCGCCATGTGAATATTAAATGTGTCAGTGGAAGCACTGTGTGTGAGTGTATCCGTGTGTTTGCATGTGTATGCAAGCGGAGATCTTGCTGTCTCCCTCGTGGGCCGCTGGATGGCCATAAACACAAGGACACGTTAATTAACAGTTTGAGTGTGTGCGGGGAGCATCATCCCAGAGTGGCCATGCATCCATGTGTGCATGATGTTGGGGAGGAGAGCCACCATCTCTGAGGCAAAGAGGCGAGAGGCAAAGTGGTCCCTGGCAGATAGGGAATGGGAATGGTCCAAACAGTCCTTTGGCCCATTGTTATGCAGGATAATCCAAAATCTGGCAACCAGCAGCAGCACCAGGTGGTCCTGTCAACACACAGAAGAAAAACATCGATTGGAAACAGAAATAGTGCATGTTGGGCCAGCCCTGGAGGACTGAGGATGTCTGAGCAACACCAGACGATGCAGGATGTTTGGTTATTAAAGGACAGTTCCACCCAAGTTCAACTTTCAAATTCAAACTTCCAAATTCAAACTGGGCTTCATTTTCCCATACAGAAAGCGGAGGAGGGAACATACAGATTGTCAGCGCTCCAGAATGAAGCATTTGCTTACACTTTCCTCACAACTGATCGCTTTGGTTGGAAAATATGGAAAAATGTGAAACACTATAAGATGTAAAGTAAGACTTTTGTGCTCATGGGAAGTATTAGCATATATATGTTTGTGTGTATGTCTGTGGTCTGTGTGTGTATGTGTGTGCACGCGCACATGTGTGCATGTGTGTGTGTCTGTGTGGGTGTGTGTACTGTTGAATGTGGAATGTACGAATATATAAGAAGCAAAGAGCATTTGGCTGGTCATATATCACCCTCACAAGAAAACGAGCTTGTGTGTGTGTGTGTGTGTGTGTGTGTGTGTGTGTGTGTGTGTGTGTGTGTGCATGTGTGTGTGTGTGTTTGCATGTGTGTGTGCAGGGTGGTATTCCTGTAAATAAAGATTGCTCTGTAAAATTGCTCTGACAAGCATTGACTGAATCAGCTGTAAGTGAGTGTGAAGGACGGAACAATCTCCTCGTGAGAGCCGAGACTGTACCACATTTCTGCAACCTCAGGGAATGTCCGCTGCTACAGCAAGTAAACACACATACACACACGCACACACACACAAACATGACCTACATGCATAACAACCCTGGATCCAACAATTCATGCAGCTGATGTGACTTGACACTGGCTGAATGGGCAGCAGAAAAACAAAGGGGATACATTAACCAGAAAAGGGAGTGTTGAAGCCGACGACTTTTCACCCATGTTAGCTCACACACTGTTAACTTGCCCTTGGACTGACCTCCACAAGGCTGATAGCAATGCAAAGAGAAAGTGAGCTTTCCCCTTAAGGAGGCCACAGCTAGTCCTTGACATATATAGAACATCCTGGAGTATGTTTTCTGTTTTGTTTATTTGTGCGTGTGTGTCTGTATGTGAGTCTGTGTGTGTGTGCATACATGCACCGCAAACCAGCCTTGGAGCGTCTCAGATGGGCTTTGAGATACATATGTTAGTTCTCTGCAAGGCCCAGTATAAATGATCCAGCCGAGCGGAGCTCTCATCGCTCACAGCCTGTGTTCATATGCCATTACTCAGCGCTGATCGGCTGGATCTCCACCTCCCTCCCCGTGAGAGAGGCAGGAGGAGAAATGAGCGGAGATAAACAACCAAACAGCCAAATTCAGTGAGCGAGGGAGAGAGAGAGAGAGAGAGAGAGAGAGAGAGAGAGAGAGAGGGAGCGAGAGAGAGATGAAATGCAAATCCTTTTACCTGAAGAACAGTAGTATTCTCCTTCTGTTTGTCTCCTGAGAAAATAACTAATTGATCTGTCCACTGTGTGATTACCTCTCATCACTGGCTGATTGACTGTCTGTCACACAGACTCTCTCTCTGAATGCTCAAACGCACAGGGCATCTGTCTCCATCAACCACCATACCGTGTGTGTGTGTGTGTGGGTGTGTGTGGGTGTGTGTGTGTGCACGTTTGTATGTACATTGTGTGTATGCGAGAGAAAGAGAAAGAGAGAGAGAGAGAGAGAGAGAGAGAGGGCGAGAGAGAGTGCTTGGGCACAAACGGCCACCTATCACTCCCCAGCATCAGTCCCGCTCCTCTCCCCGTGCAGATGCCGGGCGAATAGACAGAGAGTGGAGTTTGACAAATGACGGCAGCGCTGTATAGATGGGAGATGTCTAGATTGTGAGTGAGTGAGTGTCCCAGGCGTGCTGACAAACAGTGTGGGGTACAGGACGTCACTGCCGGGAGGAGACGGAGGGGAGGCACCAGAGACAAGCACTGCAAAGCTACACAGCAGATACATTTTCAAACTGGATTACTGGTCGGGAAAATGAAAAAAAGACAGACAGCAAAGGCTGCCAGGGCAGAAAGCCTGCTTAAGCTTGACGCTATCCCTTCTCGGATCAGATTGTTATTATCTGACCTTCCACAAGCAGAAGTGGCACAACTTTAAAAAGAAAGAATTAAGTGAATATGTTTTGGTTCATGAGTGCCCCATTAGGCAGCCTGCAGGGGTGAACTGCACCGGGTCAGGGTTACCTGAACTGTGGTTGTATCTTGAAGTAGCAGGCAGACTATTCTGAATGGAGAGAGAGAGAGAGGGAGGGAGAAAGGAGGGGAATGAGAAAAAAATAATTCATCGTCTAACAGCTGAGCGTGACCCAGGGAGCAGAGACACTAGCAGCATATTTCATACCCTAGGCCCAGTGTGGACACATGGAGAAATTGAAGTCACACACTCCGAAGATTTATTTCTCCTTTTCACTACCAGAAGCAAAACACATATTATATTCAGCCTCCCTCCACATATAAGAGAATATATATATTTGCTTTTATATAAACACACACACACACAGAGAGAGAGAGAGAGAGAGAGAGAGAGAGAGATATTAAAACTAAGTTTGTGCTTACTAATGACACTCAAGACGGCAGATTCTAGTGCACTTCACACAGTCCTGAGGCCAATCCATGCCAGTCAGTATCACATAAATAAGGCTTAGTGGGGTTTGATGTCTGTGGACATGGGAATCTCAGCGTCTCTGTTCCAGCGTGTTGCTCGTGCTTCATGCTCCAGTGTTCCCGCGAGCGGAGTGAGTGGAGGGGAGAGGCTGTCAGAGGCTTGTCTCGTCAAGACGACTGCAGGGTCAGAGTTCACAGTTGGGATATGGATAGTGCAGGGAGAGGAGCCGCAGGCCGCGTGCATACAGTATATCACAGTACAGTAGCATCGCTCAGAGCTGTGTTTGTGGCTCGAGGATGGGGTTTACTGCCTGTCTTTTTTTTTCTCCCTTGGTCACAAAACTCTTCACATCCTGGCTTTTGAGTTTAGTCTGTCTGAACATGCCCCAGCGGATACAGAGAATATAAATCATCCAGCGATTTACGGATGGATGCCTATCCCTCGAGGAGAGACGGAAGACGGAAACTGAAACTGACCCATCGGCTGTTTGACAGGATCACATGACTTGACGGTAAAATGGTGATGTAACTCAATGTGTCAATGTTCAGGAGGAACATGTGAGTGTTTTTTTTTTTTTTTTTTTTTTTTTTTGAGTGGCCAACTCATGCTACCTTAAAGAAACAGTTAACCCAAAACATGGAGTGATATTTTCCCACGTACCCCCAGTGCAATCTATCCATCCATATGGCAAAGTTTCCAGTCTCTGTCTCGTTTCACAACAGTACGATGGGGCTTGATGGGTATTCTTTTGTGGAACACAAAAAATCAAAAATGTATGTTTGAAATACTCAACCAGTACAAATTAGAGGCATATAGATTCAGTTTTCCAGTGTTCTTTGGCAGTAAATAGTTCCCAACAAAACTCTTGGTCCCCAAGGGCTGTGGTGTAATTATTTTTGGAAAGAGCTGTCGCTGTTGAGTTTTTCACATGTAAATGTTTGGGCTCCACAAATGAATACCCACCCCGCCTCATTGTATCAGGGAGCCTGGAGACAAGGAAGACCGTGGCAGACTGGAAACCTCTCCAAATTAAATTATCTGGACTGTTCCTTTCATGATGATCTTGTTTTGCGTCTCTCACAAGTTCCAACCACTGCCATACTGCTTTAGTGTAACATAAAACCTGGTTAATGTTGTTTTTGCTTCCTTTAATTAATGCTAATTTGGTGTGATGTTTAGGCAGTGTGCACTGAGCTCAGACAAAGCTGGATGGAGCGTGGATTACATTTTTCTCAGTTGATTTGACATATTTATCCAAATTACAGTTCATGTTCTCAAAGCCCTCAAAGCAGCCATCAAAACACACTACACGCTCTCCCTTTAGAAAACAGCCCTACTCCATGGCAAAATTAAAGCATTGCTTGAATTTCTCAGTTTTGGTGATGCCATATCTGACATTTTGACACATTTTTACCTGTGTGATACATTAAGGAGGTAGAAGCACTGATCGACATGATGAAATAAAATTGAAATACAGTGTTGTAATTTATTTATTTCTATTTCTATCAAGTTAGAGCACAGGTGGGGAACCTCCTGGCCTCATGCGCCCCATGAAACTATTTGATCCTGCCTGCAAGGTAATCCATAAATACAAAAAAAAAAAAAAAAAAAAGAAGAAATTTCTCCAGAAAGCGATTTCTTTTTTTTTTTCTTTTTCTGCGACTAACATGTCCTTCCTGGTGGTCCCTTCCGGCTGTATGCCTGTCACAGAGAAAATAGACTAGATGCCAAAACCGGCGCTTCGCCAAGCCATCCGCAGAGCTCCACGCCGCAGCGCCTCCTGTCTGAACAGGACAATTGGTTACGATGGGCGCTGAAAGGAAATGGGCAGTGCTGCAAACTGCTGCTCACTTTCTGTGAGCTGTCTGAACCCGGCATCAGGGTCAAGGTCAAGGTAAAAGTTTGTATGTGTCATTGTTCACATGCATCATGGTGCCTGTCAGAAAAAGAAATCAGAAAAAGATTTGCATTGTCACACTTTCCAAGAGAAATGGAGTGTGCATATGTTTGCAGAGATGCACTCGCAGTGGCAAATGAGCGCCGTTACAGCTGGGAACATGCTAAACTGGATGAGTTGCAAGGATAAATGCTTTTGGATAAAGGTAACAGTCTTTGGCTAAGTTTGTGTGCCCAACCAGCAGCTTTCACAAGACAACGTCCTGACAGAGACAATGTTTTGCAGACAAGTTGAGTGGTGAGGCAGCTTCTAGCTAAGAAGCTGGAACCTCATTCAGAGGGCAAATGTATGTGCCTTGTTGCTGCTGTGGAGCTGCTAGTGCTGGACAAAGTGTCAGATTGTCTTGAAAAACCATCAGAGAGTAGATAACTGATATGGCACCAGATTTTTTTTTTTAAAAAAAAAAACTGAAGGACACCACTAGAAATGTCCAGTTTTTCTCTATGGCCTGTGATGAAACAACATCGTAAGGATTTTCCCATTCTGAGGAGACATGCGTTGAAGTTTGCATCTCTGTTTGGGACGACCCACTGCTGTGAGGACTTCTTCTCAAAACTGATCCTTGCCAAAACTCGGCTCAAGACTGAATGATCCAAATCTAGATAACCAGCTGTGAATGGCATCATCATCACTACCATCTGACATCAGACACCTCGCCAAAGAGAAGCAGTTCGAGTCATCGCATTAAGGATAGTGTGACGTTTGACCAGTAATAAGCATGTTGATTTAACAATTAAACTCATATTATTAACACACATTTTAATAACATAATTTCATAATTTCATTCATTAGACAATGAGTTGAAGGTGCAAAATCATATAACACGCTCAGCTATCTGGGTGAGCTATTTTTCAGAGTATGGATTTTAATGCAGAGTTTAAGCTTATTTTGTGATTTTCATAAAAAAAATAATAATAATAATAATGAAAATGTACAGTCAGTCAAACCCTGACTGTCTGACTGACCTTAGCTGAGGAAATGTGTTATATCACTTGCAGTGTAAGCAGTGGAAAACAAGGAATATTACAAGTCAAGTCCAGTCAGTTTATTTACATAGCACATTTAAATACCCAAAATGCTGCACAATGTCAGACAGATAAAACATTAGACGATAATGAAGACAACTTAAGACAAGTTAGTACATTCAAATTAAAGCAGGTTGCACAACAACAAAGAAGAATGAAGACACTGAAACGAAATAAAACAAGTAAAAACAAATTTAGCTGGAAAAACTGAGGTTACCGATTCTGCTTAATTGTTCTTCCCTTCCAAATGCAAAATAAATTTTATAAGCACCCGGTGAAATGTCTTTCTAATATAAATAGTGATGAATGTGACTCAATAAATATAGCAGCTGTCAAGTGTGTACAGGGTTAAGTTTTAAGAAAACCAAACATTGCACACATCTGGCATCTGTCTCTTCATGCACCTGGGCCAAAACTTTTTTCAAGGATAGAGAGGAGAGTGGAAGTTTGGCAGGAAGCACTCAAGCTCCATCGGTCCTCGACAATTTCTGAAACAGGAAGGAAGAGAAGAACAAATAATGAATGTGAATGCACTGAAACACAAAGGCTTTCAATGTCAATTACCACGCGCTGCCTGGCACAGCTGACACTTTGAGAGAAGCGCTCTCAACGCGTTTTATTCTCACAAACAAAAGACAAAAGAGAGAATCAAGCAGATGTAGAGGCGCTCACCCACCAAGACGGACTCCTGGCAGTGCTGCCACAAAGATGTATCTGCTGACCTCCGTTCATGACCTATTGTAACCCCCGAATCTCGAGAAAGGGGCTGTGTCAGTCAAAAACAGGAACACACATACACATTCACACACGCACACACCATACTTCACACCCTTGTTTTTCCTCCTAACCAAATCCAAGCTCTACCTTGAGAGCTACTTACACATCCTTTCAAAGTTACTTTCATCTCACTCCAGCATGACACGCCGCCTGTTGTTTTCTCCCATATTTCCTTCCACCTGTGCAGCCTTTCCTTCAGCTCACTGCCATTTCATTCATCCACAACACTTATTCACATGTTCATCAACAGCTGGCACACTGTGAAGGAGCATTTTGTTGCCGTTTTTTGTCTTTCTTCCACCCCCTAACCTCTGTAACCGCCACCTCCACCATTTTTGTCACCGTGGCATGTCACTCCAGAATCACAGGAAACAATGTAGGACTCAGAGGGGTGGCATGGTGTGGGCTGTCTTTCTGCTGCTGCTACTAATGAGCTGTAATCTGGAGCAGCAGGAGGCAATGCCTGCTCAAGGAAATTGCTGTTGCTCAGTACATTCGTTCACTATGGAGGAGGAGGAGGAGGCAGCCAATCTTAGATACTCATTTCCTGAGAACAAAG
Organism: Myripristis murdjan; assembly: GCF_902150065.1. Classification (NCBI taxonomy): domain Eukaryota; kingdom Metazoa; phylum Chordata; class Actinopteri; order Holocentriformes; family Holocentridae; genus Myripristis; species Myripristis murdjan. The sequence goes on from NC_043982.1 coordinate 16,924,883, forward strand.
GGAGCAGACGGGAGACAGTGCTGGAGAAGACCTTCAGGGGGACGTGGGCATCCTAGGTGTGCATTTAGGATTAGAAGGTAAACAAGCTGAGCATGCCTGGGTCAGTGGTCACGATTTTCTGTCACATGGTGCAGGTCCAAAGAGAGAGCCTTTTTTTTTAGTCAGCTCCAAGAAGAACCAGTTTTTTTATTAGTCTCTCAAGCCAATAATCTTTGAATGTTCGAGAGAGAGTCTGTACTGCAGCCTTTTACGAGACAAAACCAGTAACTGTCACGACACAGTGTTCATGAAAACATGTTCCCCTTGGAAACAAAACCAAGACAGGAGCTTGCAGTGCTAGCTGTGCACTGGTTAACAGTAACAGAACGGACGAAACACTGGCAAAACCATTCAACATGAATTATGTATCTTCAAACGTCATGCTATTCACATCTACCTAATTTTGAGTGTGAACATACATCCTGACTGCTAGCATGTTAAGACTGAGAGCTTTCTGAGTTTATAGTTAAACAGTCCCATATGAATTGGCTTTGTTTTTAACCTCTTTTGCTCAGTGGGTTGTGTGGAAATATGGACCAATTTTGCACTAAAATATTCTTATACAAGAATCCATTTCATTTCTGGGAGACCTTAGGAATACTAAAAAACATTGTTTTGATTCGTTTTAGGGGGAGTGGTATCTCCAAACTAATATACTTTTTGAGGTTCATCCACTAGTCTCTCATTGCAGTTAATTTAGACTCAGCTGCGCTGTCTCATAAAGGAACATCTTTTTTTCTTAATGGACTCACCATGGCTCTCGCTGACATTATCATGTCACAAGGTTAATTTATTATGTCATGAATCATTTTTTTCAAAAAAAAAAAAAAAAAAAAAAAGCTGTTCATCCAGTGTAGCAAGGCATCTCCTCCACAGACATCCATTCAAAAGAGCCTGCGGTGTCCCTTCTTGCACCCCATGGCATTAAATGTTTTCGACTAACTAACTAACTTGTTGTCTTCAACTGGGCAAGCGTTTTTTTGTTTGCATAGACGCAATAAGCTTAACATGCATTATTATTTGTATGAGAAGTTATTAACAGGATTAAAACTGATGTAGGCCTACAGAGGCCCAGGCTAAAAATAAAAAACACATTTAGCTTTTTACAAATTTATTTTCAGAAGTATATGAAAATGTCTCACTTCCAAATAATTTAAAGAATCAGAAACAAAAATGGGTTGACTGGACAGACTTTACTGGCCATGGAAACAAAGTGGATTTTCATTCCTATTCCTTGAACCAGTTTCAGGCCCTGGTCCTGAGAGCTAATAGCATATACACTGCCCCACTCTCTCTCTGTGCAGGTCGCTTTGCTACAATCTCTACCACTAATGCTTCCACCTTGCTTCATCTTAAACCCTCCTTCACCTGCTCTCTCAGACTTCTCCCTACACCCAACGGCGCCCCACCTCCCAACTGTGCATGTCCGTATATTTCATCACCCACTGGGCCTGTCTCCACTGTCTGCTATCCGGCTCAGCTCGACCGGCAGGGGGAAACAATAGGAATGGTAAACAAAGTCCAAAAAAAAAAGAAAGAAAGAAAAGGGATGTCAACGTGAAATGATCTCTGTTATTCATCCCTAGCCTTGAAAATACAACACCACCTGTGAGAGAGCAGGAAAGAGAGGTAATAAGTTTCAGTGACAGCACTGACTGTTCTGGATAGAAAAAGGTTTATGTCCACAGCTGCAGCATGAGGAGTGAGAAGAAATTGATTTATTTCAATTCAAACCTGCCTCTGAAAAGAAAAAGTAAAAAAAAAAAGGAGTATCACAGGGGTACCAAAAGAAAGTGAAATAATTTGAAGGAGAAAGATTAAACAAGAAGAGAGCAGGCAGGAGAGAGAGAGGGAGTGAGGGAGGGAGATGAGAGAGAGAACTGTCTTTTCCACCTGAGGGAAGCCTGCTAAAAGCTATCTGTTCCCCTGGTGACGGAGCACAGCACAAGTTCTGAGGTTGGAGGAGAGAAGCTTAAGATAGGCATGGGCGCGTGCGCGCACACACACACACACACACACACACACAGACTCCGCTCTTTCCTCCATGAGTCTTTTCACCGTCCTCCTCTGTCCTCGTCTCTCCATCTTTTCCCATACAGGAGCATTGCCTGCTCCCTCACCCCGCCTGTCAACACTTCATTAGCAGGCATCTGTTAGTCAGTAATCTCATCTATCTGCAGCAGAAATCCTCAGCCTTTTCTCTCTCTCTCTCTCTCTCTCTCTCTCTCTCTCTGTTTGGCTCTCCAGCGGCAGGAAACAAGCCAGGCTCCAGCGGCAACTTCGGCCAACCTCAGCCCCACACAGAATCAGTCCTGCTTTATTACATGTCAGCATCTCTTCCTTTCTTTTTTGTCTGGGGAAGAGATTATGCCCCAGGCCAGAGAGAGATGCAGCAGCAGGGACGGAAGGGAACTGGTGGGGTGGGAGGATGAGGGAGATGATGGTGGGAGGAAGAGGAGGGGTAAAGTTTCGGATCTCTCATTGCTCAAAAACCACAGGTGTTTCTTTAATACCTTCCTTTGTTGGAGGTGATGAGGAAACAAGAGGGAGGGTTTTCTGCGCCCCCATCCCCTCCTCCCCTCTTCTTCTTCTCTTTAGGGCTCCGGCACATTCTCCAGATTTCTCCCTGTTTGAGGCAAAGGCAATTTCATCTCCACTTTGTAACATATGGCGCCGCCCTCCCTCCAACACGCCTGTCGCCCCGCACACACAAAGGCCACTTTCTCAATATATTCTGCTCTAGCTATTACAGGATTCATCAAAAATTAAAGCTGCAGTCGAGGAAAGCTGCAGGGGAACACAGAAATCCAGAAGCAGGCTATGCCGTGCATACAAGGAGGAGGAGTGAAAATCTGGTCTGTTTTACCATATTCATACAGAACCACAGGTCCACATATGGTGGGTGAAAGCTCTGTTGCCCTGTTTGTAGCTGACAGGCTGTTCTGTGTGACTCACTATGTTCATATTCAGTGTGCCGAGCTGCTGCCACCCACCCTCCTTCTCTCCCTCATCTCACACGGTGATAAATACGAGTAATAAAGGAGATACATTAGCATAAGATTGTCTTTTTTTCATTTAACTTGGAGACAGAGATAGATATTAGTCCTATTGTGGTGAGACATTGTCTCCCTGGACTGATCTGTCTTGCACTGCAGCTGGTAACACATCAGCAATGCCAGAGGGAGAGAATCATGGTTGTGCATATGGAGATATTTATGCTCCTCACTTTGCATAATGCCAGATATTAGACCTCCTTATGACCCTCGTGCAGATACTAGGCCAAGCACATTATGCATGTTTCCCCTGAAATCTTCAAATTACTTCTTGAGGTTGTAGATCATGAGAAAAACACCTTGACCTTGCACCATACTCCACGAGATCCAATTATCTGTGTACGAACTAATGCAGTGTTTCATATTCATGCTTTCTGAAACTTGGAATCCCACGTCAGACAAACTCAGGCTGGTCCAGGGATTATTATGCTAATAAACACTGGAGACAGATTACCATAACTCATTCCTCCTGCGCCACAGATGAGACCCAGAGCTGCAACTCATGTATGCTCTCTGATGTCCAATCTCCTTTGCATAAATAGTGACAGTTGCTGTTTATTCATGACTATTGCAGCCATAACATAACACTGAGGGGATATGATGAGACCGTGCGCTGATGTGGCAAAGACGACACTTGGAGAATATGAACACACCGGTTTGACAGGTAATCTGGATGCTGAATGCACTCTGTCAGAGAAAAAGAGATGGGAGGGGGAGGGGTGGAGGGGGGACAGAGAGGGGGGTATTATGTGGGAACAGGCAGGGATTTTTACAGCTTCAGCAGCAGGAAGCACCTGCGCCACAAGTGACCCACCGGATGTGTCTGTCAAATCTGTGTCCCATGTGGCAGCTTGGTCTGCGTGCGGGTGTATATGTGTGTGCATGCACGTGCAGCAGCATGAATGTGTGCATGAAAGATCACAAGCATTGTGTTAAAATCATGTTGACTGAGTGTGCACACCTGTTTGTGTGTGCAGGCAGGACAGGCAGATCGGTTTATGCATTTGTGTGTGCGTTTGTGTGTTTACGTGCGTGTGTCAAGAGCTGTTCACACTGAGGGATATAGACAGAGCTCATACACAGGTCAAGCCTGAAAGCAGCCAGGGGGATGTGTGCAGTCGGCTGTGACCACCAACAGTTGCACAGGCCTTTGCTTGCTCCATCCCTCCGTCTCTCCTTCCTTAACATCATTCACCTTGCCAGAGAGAGCGGGGACACAGCTGGTCTCACTCCGTCAGCCATGACTGTCCAACAGAGGAAACACCACTTCTGTATTTACTACTCTTCTACCACTCAGCTGCTGCGCACAGGGACAGCACACTCTCACTGTAAATCCTTGAGTGTGTACTGCTGCTACAAAATCCAGTCAAAGATGTTCACTTAAGCACATAGAAATACATCAGTTATTTCCTTAATTGATGCTGTTTAGGAGAAAATGTCAAGAAATGAGAAGAGATTAAGGGAAATAACGACTCCTATATGCTAAAATGACAGTGAGGTGTGATTTGACATAAAAAAAAAAAAAAAAAAAAAAAATGGAAATCTAAAACTGTATATGAACATCACAACCAGAGCTTTATGGCACTTGGGGCCCTATCTTGCGCCAGACTCCCTAAACCCGCTATTTGCGGATTTAGGATTTAGGAAGAGGCGTTCCCTCGTAAAAGTTGCTATCTTGTGCACCTCCCGCTATCCGCAAAACACCTGCGCTACCCGCTATATTATGCATAGGTGTGTTTTGGTCGTTACGCCAGTTAAACCAATCAGTGTGCCAGGTGCCATTGCCTTTAAGGGCAGGATGCGCTATCCTAAATCCTAAATCCTAAACCCGCGATGGAGAGAGGGAGGTAGATTTTCTCAGGGGTTCTACTGAGGCTAAAGCAAGTTGGCTTTATATATATACATATTATATATTATATTATAGGCGAGTTAATTCGGGAGGTGGAGCCACATGTGTCCAAGTGGACGCGTCACAAGGTTGTACTGATTGAGTAAAATCCCCGGGTCACACCACACACACACAAGAGGCAGAGGGGGAACTATGTGTAAACTAATTTATTGACAAGGTAGATTGGGCAAATAAAATATTTAAAATAAAAATATAGCACAGCTGCTGGCTTATAAAACAATAAAACGTGCTGGCGTAAGTGTCCAATTAAAACAGTCTTTCCTCTAAACAGTCTATATGAGTAATATACTCAGTCCATTCCGGCGGCGTCCCGGTATCAGTCCGACCGTGTGTGTAGAGAGGCTCCGTCAGGGCACGCATTGAAGCCGCCTGGGCGCGCTCTCCTAACAGCCCAAACCACCTGCTATCCGCTATCCCTAAAGTGTGTGCGCAAGATAGCAACTTTAGGGGTAGCGCATGAAACACGCCCACGGACACACCTCCAGGCGCAAATGACGGAGTCGGCATAACAGATAGCGGGTAGCGGGTGGCGCAAGATACCGTTTAGGGATAGCGGAAGTTCCTAAATCCGCAATTTGCGGGTAGCGGGTAGTGGCAGCGGGTAGCGGGTGGCACAAGATAGGGCCCTTGGTGTCATTGTTCTCTACTAATTAGATCTGTGTTTGTGTTGTATAAATACCTCATATGTATGTTGCTTTGGATAAAAGCATCTGCCAAAGTGTATTGTACATGCTCCTATGCTGGAGAATGTTGTCATATGTATACATATATAGTCATACATAAAACAAATTTATTTATCCTCCTCTAGATATGATACGTTAGGCCCATGCTGAACATATTGCCTGTGTGTAAATTATATGTGCGTATGAAAACAACATATTGGCCTGATACGATCATACATGTGTACCTGCACCTGCACAACATACTCATATGTCAGTGATTGGTTGGTGAATTAAAGAGGACACATTGTCATATGTGTTAGACATACACTGTTTGCCCATACATAAAAATGTGCCAAGTCTAGTATTTGGTATGGACATACACAATATGGCCATTTATCCTTTAAAGCATGAACATTTATTGCATTTCTGTGTCACAGCACATAATAGAGCAGACCAACTCTTATATTTCTTATAGTTGAAACTACTTTTCATGAAGTACACTGATGAGAATCCCAGTAAAAGGCTGTTTAAAAGGTAAAAGATTTATTTTTGATTTTCCATAACAATCACAAGGGAGGAGATATTGATAAACACTGAGAAGCAAACAAGCTATGAGAAGGATTTCTAAGCTTTGAGACAAATGAGATGTACATTGTGCAAAAAACAGCTGCATCTCAATACCAGGAAGATGTGTGTAGTATTTTGTACATACAGTGTATACATCAGCAGCGAGGTGTGGCTCTGTTAACTCCTAAAATAGACCCAGTAAATTCTGCCTGTCCTCCTAAGAGATATGATGGATTCCAATATGTGCAAAATCTATCAAACTCTTGCCTCTTCAAATGCTGTGCTCTCACCCGAAGCGCACTGAGTGAACTTTGCAACCTCTCCCTATTTTATTGCTCAGGGCGATAGAAGATACCATATTTTGGACAGGATCCATTTTGGCTGACAGGCAAAAGGAAGAAATTCTCCATCCTGATCATCGAGAGGACATTGCGAAGGAGGCAGTAGCCAAGAATTCAGCATTCATTAAAAAAATATATGTTCATGTACTGTATGTGTGATTTTGTGTTAGGCTGCGTTACATTGTGTGGATACAAACACAGGATTTATAATGTTTTGAATATATCACATTACAATTATGGTGGTCAAGATACTGAATAATCAAATAATGCTTACGCTTTGCTTTGAACCCTCATAAAGTATTTATAAATGGGGTAAAAAGAATTTTTAAATGCTCTCTAGCACACAACATAATGGTATGCACATACAAAGATGACTTTAATATTTATAAACAGTGACCTCACAATTTTTTGGCATGCGCTCCAAAATTGTGAACTCTGTTTATACACTTTTTTTTTTTTTTTTTTTTTTTTTATAAATGCTTCATTGTAAATAAAGTGCTGCCAAAAATGTTGAGCTCGAGCTTTTCTCCAGACAAATGAAATTATGCAGACTATTTTACACTGTATTGTGTAAAGTATATATGCAAAATATCATTTTATCAATCCAGGAGAGGCCAACAGACTTATGGGATATTGGGAAGTGGTGGATATTAACTACAGGTCACCTGGTAAACATTCACACACACACACACACACACACACATAGACGTCTAGCTTTATTTATGCTACACAATCTCTCTCCTCCTCCAAAGAGAGGGATAGATATATCCACCGAGTCATCTTTCACCTGCCAGAACATATGGAAAGTTGATTTAAATGGATTCTTAAATGATATACAAAGCAGTAAATCTAAATGCGTAGCGAGCTGCAGAACGCGTGCTAAAACTGGCAGGTGGAAATAGACAAGAGGGGAAAGAGAGACGGTGTTATTTATGGTGACGATGATACTTCTTTTTCCAGTTGAGGCGACTGTGGGAGAGTGCGCAGCAGGTAATGAGGAGACGACTGTAGGGAGGAGTTTAAATTCACCGGTTAATTGTGGAACAGTGACACACACACACACACACACACACACACATGCACAAACACAGGTGGTGAGAGGAGGTGGCGAAACTCAAATAGAAGTACAGATACTTGGGTAAAAAAAAAGACTCTTGTGAGAGCAGAAGTACAGCTTCTGCTTCTTTACTCAAGTAAAGGTCAAAAGTACAAGCTCTGAAATGTACTCAAAGTATAAAAGTAAAAAAGTAGCCCTCTGAAGGCATCTCTACAGCTCTTTTTCGACAACCTGCTGTCGCTCTTAATTACTGCTCTGAATCTGCTCCCTCGGCAGTGTTGGCTGGTACACTTTCATCCATGTTTATACTAGTTCTTGCTACTAGGTTGAAATTTGCCTTGATACTGAGAGGGCAAAATAAAAATGACTGATAATTCCTGTTGAATGAATTAGTAACCGTCCTATTTTGAAACTTTAACAAGTAAAAACTATAGACATTCGTGTTAAAATGTAAGGAGTAAAAGGAGAAAGTTGTCAGAGCAATAACTATTCAAGTAAAGTACAGACACCTGAAAAGTCTGCTTACATAGAGTAATGAATGTAGGTTTCCACTGAATGAAACCTTAGCCAGACGCTCTAACGATTCCCCTCGTCCTGATCCACAGCAAAAAATCCACAGGACCACTCGATAAAGTCGAGCGGTGTACTTAAACACAGAAATAACTGGTACAAAAGACTTATTCACTTTCAAAGTTATTAACTGAACCGAACCTCAAGTAAGAATCCTTAAGAAAAGGAAAGAGGCCAAAAAACAGTGTGGCTCCACTCTCCATTTGCCTGATTCCAGGCTGCCACACCCACTCTATTTTACGTGCAATGAATCAAACAATTAACTTACTGCATTATTGCAAAAATGAGTGGTAAATACATCAACCTGTACATACTGTAAATATTACTTCCACCAATATTACTATGTTTATTGCTCCTTTTTTATTGTATTTTCTTGGTGTGTCTTGTAAGCCCATGTGGGCTGGGCACCTTTTTTGGTGTATGACATGTGAAATAAAAATTACCTTACCTTACCTTCCACCACCTTACCATGTAAATTACTGTAATTTTACATATGAATCTAAATGATTGCATGTCAATTAGTTATAGATCAATAACCTGATTTTAGGCTTCTACAATGAAGAATTTGTACTTTGTTACTTTCTACCTCTTTACACACACACACACACACACACACACACACACACACACACAATACAAATAAAAAACGAATCATTTTTTGCCCCACTAAAAAAAGCTCAACTCCACTATCTATTTAATAAACAGGCCCAGTCATTATCAGAGAAAGCATACCTGAACAGCAAATGTCTCTCAAACAATGAAAGGCAGCGTTGAACATTATAGTGATCTGCGACCTGCATGAAGACTTTTGCCTCGGAGGCTCCCTCCGCTTTGAATAAGCTGTCACCCTTTAGCCTACCCCTCTAGTATTTCAGTGCACCAGCTACTTTTTGCCTTTAAATAAATACTCTACACACAGATCAGCAGCACCTACAGTAGGTGGTTATATGGAGAACAGCTGCAAACCAAGGCTGATAGGTGTCAGAGATCATATTCATGCCCCACATCTTAAAACCCATATCAATATTCCATGTCCATCGGAGCGTCTGGCCGTGAGAGATGATTGATGTGTTTCTGTGGCAGTGGTTAGAAGCGGAGCCGGGGGAGACAGGGCAGCAATGGTGAGTGAGCATGCCTGCCTGGATAACAGAGACCTCCATTTACCCGCAATACAAACACAAGACAGATCACTCGACCGGCCTCAGCATTAACCACTGTGTATATGTGTGTGTGTCATTTTTGATGGATGCATGCAGAATGTGCAGATGGGGAATATGCGAACGCTTGGATGATTCTGTGTACAACATTTGAAACGTTGAGTAATTATGTATTCATTTGGCTGTGCTGCAGATACTCCTAGTTCCTAATAGCACTTTAGATGACCGTTAATATTTAGTATTCTGGAGACAGTGCTGCACACCAGATTAATTATTCACAAAAACCATTACAGTACATGCATCTGATCCATGTCAGGGTGCCTATGCAAAATGGACAGCCCACGCTCCAGCTTTATAATTACATTCATTTGTTATTGATGTTTGTGACATGGCAGCGTATGGAGTATACAATATTAATACATTCAGGGACAATTCAATCATAACTCCACACTGTTGAAGGTAGGCTATTGCAAGACTATAATTTCTTTTGCGAGAATATTAGCCGGAACACTTTCAGCATTACTCAGATATCCCTTACAACAGAGTTACTTTTTTTCATTCAGACAGCACCCACATTGGGAGCTTTCCAGTTGATGTAAGCTTGTTTTGGGCGTTTTTGGGTGCATTTGTCTGGCTGTACCTGAGGCCATCCTGTCTTGGTTAAAATAGAGGCAACATGTCACTTTAAATTGTTTTGATAAATATTAAAGTAGAGCAGAGCCCAAAGGGCTCAGAGCTCAGAGTGAGCCAAGACAACGCATGGCAGAGAGAGAGAGAGAGTGAGAGAGGGAGAGAGCGAGAGAGAGAGAGAGAGAGAGAGAGAGAGAGAGAGAGAGAGAGAGAGGATGTCAGTGATCCTGGAGATGAGCCTACAGTAGCCGGTTTCTATGTAGCTGTGAAGAAACATGACAGGTCTTTTAAAAGGCAGCTTGAAAAATTCTCAGTTTTTATAAACACAACAGTGCAGGATTACACCGATCGGATGACAGGTTTTACAGGCATTAATAGCCTCTAACCCTTTCACACATGCATTTTTACCCAGAAATTTTCTGGAAATTTTCTGTGTTAGACTTATAAGTGAGTTGGAATCAATATTCTTCCTTTGGGAAGCTAATGTGAGTAAAATCCCAGAGATTCCCAGGTCAGGCATGCATAAGTAGTAGTGCAAACAAACCAATTAGAAGAGACTCAGGGCTGCTATATCTGACTCTGACTTGCTCAAGGCTACATTTGTTTAGAGCAGGAGAGCTGAAAGTTTGAAATGAACAATTTTTTCTGAAATGTCATAAACTGGAAAAGACTCTAAGACAAGGGAGCTACTAGCCACCTGAGTGGAAGAGTATATTAATATGCGCGTTAATAATTAGGGATGTGTATATACTGCACAAATAGTGGTATTAGTATTGGTGTGGATGCCAGGCTAAAACGGAGTACTGGTGTTGGAGATTTTACTCAAGACTAATATCCAATATCAATAAAATCCAAGTACCATGTCGGAAAAAAGCAAACTGTTTTGATTATCTGTATTTTTGGCACGCAGAAGTCTTTATTTCTTAAATGGTGTGGGGGAAAAGCATTTTATATCAATTACTTGACTAATTGTTCAAGTGTGCACGGATAAAAGTAAAGAATCAGACACTTGGTATTGCTCAGTACATGCAATAACAGTTTCGTATCTGGCATACTAATAAAAGCAAGAGGAACCTGATATCTGACTATAGAATCTTGTCATCTGCAATTTTCTGTACAATAAGCAGTGATGTCTCTGGTCGTGCGTGTTAAATGCTATATCTGACCTCGCCTCATCTATCCTTGTCTGCCATCCTGTGTATGAGTGCATTCTGCAAGACATTTGTATATTTATGTATGAGTCAAACTATATGACACCAAACCACACCCCCTTTTTGTGCTCCTTTTATGTAATATATTACTATATATTCCTTTAATATACTTTATTACGGTGAATTAAAGCCGGCTGCAGTATGAGCCATACCACAATAGCTGGGTCTGTGTGGAGCCAATCCCACCCATCTGTACCTGCTATCACTGGCTCCCACACAAATATACACACACCTGGCAAGGTCATAGGAAAAAGAGAGAAGGAAGACAGATTGTGTGTGTGTGTGTGTGTGTGTGTGTGTGTGTGTGTGTGTGTGTGTGTGTGTGTGTGTGTGTGTGTGTGTGTGTGTGTGCGTGTGTGTGTGTGTACCAGGTATTACCAATGGGTGTGTGTATGTGTGTGAAAGGCATGGGTAGGGAGGAGACAGTTTCACTGAGTTTGGGAAAGTAATAAAAAAGATAAAGAAAGAAAAGAGAAAGCTCTGCTTCCATTACTGAGGATAAAAAGAAATGCACTCATCTCAGCCTATCAGGTCATTCTATTCACTAAGATGTTTGTACAATGTTCTCTACAGCACAATTTGAATTTGTCCTCTCAATCTCTCACAAAAGAAGGGCTGATGGAGCTCTGGAGGGTCTATTGATATGGAGGTTTTTCAACAGAGCTGCCTCTCCTGCTGTAGTGAGTCCTTGGTGTGGCTGGCACTGATACAGTCCCTCAGCGTCTGGACTGGTAAAAGAAAGAAACAAGGATGAGAGGGGACACAAACAGGGTGTGCTGGTGGCTCCACTTGCAAAGGTGCATGATGGCATCATGCTGCGTTCAAATCCGGCTTTGTACTTTTGTCACATATCATTCCCCTTTCTCTCTCCATCTGCCTTGTTTGTGTTTACTGTGAAGTATCCAACAGAGCGTGAATCCCACAGAAATAATGAATGAATAAAAAGAATGAAGACAAACATGAGCGTAAACATATATAATTCCACAAAACACAGAGAAGCAATTAGTCATTGTCGAGCTGGGTTTTTTTTTTTTTTTTTCTTTTTTGAAAATAGTCCAGTAAGAAAGAGCAAATATGGCTGGCTTTGAGATCCATTCAGTTCACCAGGTAGACTCTTTGTGGAAGTGTTGCTTCCCAAAGTCATTGGTTTTGGATGCAGAGCTCTAATTAACATGGCTCAATATTGAGTGGTACCCTAGCCATGATAAATAACACTAGCTTTATCTCACATACTCCTTTTCCCTAATTGAATCAACAGAGAAATTGACGTTTTTTGTTCTTGCTGAACAGGACTTTCGATTTCTCCCCTGGTCAGCTGGTGAGAAAACCCTCAGGGGCTGAGTGGTCAGATGACCTTGGGAGCCATCACAATCAGATGACCTTGGCTCAGAAAACAGGGCAGAGCTGACAGAGGGAGCATACAGTCATACTTATGTGCTGTAGCCTTTTTGGCGAATGTTACAGAAAAAAAAAAGTCCTCAGAAAAAATCCGCCACAAATGAATAATTGCTTTGATATATTCCAATGTGGACTTCCATCCCTGTAATTTTAGCCAAGACATAATAATTATATATGGCTTGGCTTTAATATTACCTACTGCTGCTCCAGATCACTGTTGCAGATAGATTTAATTTTTTTTTTAGGCTACATAAATAGTGCCAAATCAAAACAGTGGCTCCCTGAACATAAAACCACTCCAGTTATCCTGTTACATCACATGCATTATGCAGTCAGGATCATTTATCATTTTGCTGATGTCGCCAGGTGATACCGCAGCAATATTTGTTATGGTAGAATAAATATCTGTGGTACTGTGTTTTGCCATGCTGCATTGGTGATGTGGAGATTGTGCAATAGGGATTCGAATTTAGCGTAGTCTTTGCACTTTTGATTTTGTACCCTTAACAGTATTGAAAGGGAGAGAGACAGAGAGAAAGAGACACAATTTGGCGCCAGGGTCTGGTTCTGGCATCTGTTTGCACTGCCTTTGCCAGTGAGATGTCACAGCGAGGTCACTGGTTTGTGCTTTGGGTCTAAGCTGGGATGGTCTGGACTGGGATGCTGTGTACCAAATGATGCAGTTATCTTTGGGAACCAAGCATGCATGCCCACTACCCCTGCTACCCATGAGTCTACATCAAACACACCCACCTACACACACACACACGCCAGATGATTGTCACTGCCATAGTGAGACCATCACAATGGCATATTTCACGCCTCAGTTGATGTCTTGATTTGTCAGGAGGATGCCTCTGTTGCAGTCTGCCAATATGGTTCAGTCCAGCTTGGAACTCAAAGATGATCAAACTAAATACTAACCTGCCCACTAAAACAGTCCACCTGCTCTTACATGCATCATCTTCAGCGGAAAATCTATCAGGACAGTCACTAAGGAGCTGGCTTCACTTTCACCATGCAGCTATGTGCCTGTTCTAAACCCAAATCCATGCTGCAGTTGTGCTTCAAATGTGATGATGCTTTCATGCTCTCACCTTCTTTAGACTACGTTAGTTTTTTGACCTGTGTCTTTTGCTGCTGAAAGAACTGGATTTCCTCTAAGACCACATCGAGATGTCGATTTCTGCAAAGGAGGAGCTGCTTGCATATTCTACAATGCAGGGAATTTCAAGCCTACATTTCTCTCCTATCCAACATATAATTAGTGGCATGTTCCGGTGGTGTAACTTGGGAAGAGGAGCAACAGTTCAACAACAGAGAGAAAAATAGAGACCCATGATGAATATCTCAGGAATAGTTTACAGAAGCACAAAATACCTCAAAAGCAGCCAATGCTAAAAATACGTAGCTTTATATAAAGATTTGATGCCACAATGACCTGCTTCCCTCATATGCCTTCAGATCTGGGAATACCTTAGTTGCCACAGCTATGCACAGTAACTTGTTGTTCCATATGGCAGAAGCTGTGGCAACACAAACTATAAAACCAGTCTGTAGCAGAAAAAAATGAGTGGAGATATCAGATGGCTGAAAGCATCACTCATTTCTTTTGAAAATACACACTTTTCTTTGGCTTCCTGCTGTTTTCAGTCAATGAAAACACACATTTCTGTGTGTTTTTTTTACAGTCAAATGCTGTAATCTTTTCAGACAGTGAAAACGATGGAACTGAATAACACTGACATTTATTGTTATATAACAGATGTGCATTTTTGTGTTCTCTTTATTTGAAGATGTCATTTACTGTGATTATCATGCATCAGTGATACAGTCATTATGGCACCAGTGTTGTACCCATAACAGTTAAACATCATCAGCAACAACAACAAAACATTAACACTCTTTCAGTTATTACTGCTACAACCATACCCAGACTGAAGAATAGAGATGAAAACAAGTGTTTCTGCGCATGAAATTAAGATAACCTGCAAGTGATTTTTGGGAGAACTAGTCTGTGAGATTGGGTATCACATTCTTTGTCCCTGCTCACGAGGTTTTCAGTGCCTCTCGGCCAGTTACTTGTATTTTGTTGCTTGAGTTTGACATTAATATCCAATGGATCATCACTGCCTCAACCTGCTTATCAGAATTCCATGTTGCTGCTGTGCAAAAAAGTTTGAGGTGTTTGTGGAAAGCTGCAACACCAATGGGGACTGGCTGTGTGCGGATAAATTCAACATGTAAACTCACTATACAGAACCATCAGTTTCAAACTCAATCAAATCAGCAGCTCATCTTAAAAATGTTGCTATGCAGAGGGCTGACACAGCACCAGCACTGCTACTCACCACACAGCCTACCCGCATGAGTTTCTGCATAAGGCCACAAAGCACATCAGACCATAACTAGAACAAGAAACAATAAAGCACTCAGCAGAGCTCTGATTGTGATATAAGCCACGCCCCTTTTCCAGCAACCACTGGATCAACAGCCCACCAGGTTTTGTGATGTTACATGGATTTGAAAATTTGCCATGCTCCCTTAAGGCCAGTTGGCCCCAAAAGGTAATTGGATCATCGTTGGGCCATGGCCTACGTCCTCGCTGAGTTTCATGGTGTTTTCATAGGACATGCCCCTTACAACTAATCAGTGGGGACAGTTGATCAGTGCTGCCCAGACTGATGACCAGCTTCCCCATGGGTTCTGTGATGTCACATGGGTGTGTTTGAAAAGTACGTGTGTGCTATTATTTACTGCTAAGACGGCTGGTTAGGTGACTGGTTTCTAAAAGAGAGGCATGATTTTAAGGCTGGTTTTGTTTTGTTCTTGGATGAAAACTGCATCATTTAACAGCCGGAATCATGATGAGCATCATTTATTATAGCCCGGGCTCTGTGCAAACCTCACTGAAAAGGCATTTGAGTTATTCATAATGTTTTAAACTTATTATTTTAGTAGTTTAACAGATGTGTTGTTAAAAACGAATGTCCCCTATCCTCAGGTAGTTGAATGCTTGAGCTAGTGCCGTGTATGTGCTGCTGGAGGCTTTGATACTGCATTACTGAGGTAAAAGCCTTAAAAAATTAATGTTTGTGGTTATTTTATAATGAGGAATGTATGGCCATATAACAGGCCGGTGTTACATGCTGTTCTTAACGTGTTAATATGGTTTTGCTTGTTTTGTCATTTTAGGGCATTATCACTGCTGTTTTTTTTTTTTTTTTTAATCTTTTTGTATTGTTTTGTCTCTGTTGCCTACCTTGGATTATCCCATCTCTGCATTTGCTGTGTTGACCTGGTTTTTAGGTTGTGACCGGAGATTCATTTCTAAACCGTTTTTTCCACAGAGAGCTGACTGTCGTTCCAAGCCAGACTCACATGGTGGTCGACCAATAGTGGCCCTTCCTCTCACCACATATGGTGATGTATTCTGGTGGTAATCGAGTGCACTCTCACTAGTGCGTCACCATCTTGCTGTGTGCATATGCTGAGGTGTTGAAGCCTGAGTGTGCGTGGCAGTAATCTGGTTTCCCTCCAGCCCTGGGGTAACTGTCCTCCATAGTTGGCCTTTAGCTCTTTGTGGTTGTATAGCAGTCCTGGTGACAATTGGTACTAACTTTTAATTTGTTTTCTTTCAAGCACACTTTACTCTTTTGTCTTTTTTTCTTTTTACAGATTTCATACATTTTGTGAACTGACCTCAGTCTGAGGATAAAATTGCCCATTGTGAGTTGATTTCCATGTCTCCGTAATTTATTTACAAGCTAACCAGTGTCAGGGAAATAATTCTGTTCTCAAGTAATTGAACATTACATTACCAGTATTGGACATGTAGTAATTTGTCCAAGCTACTATAAGTTTGATTATACTAACCTGGGGGCTTCTAACTGTGATCTAAATCTGTGCTGTGCTGGTGTGTCTAAGAAAAAAGACCAAATGTCCTCTAGGAGCCACATTGCTCGTGGTGCAGGACCAAGCCAGATTCCTTTTTCTCTGTGGTGGAGACACTGGGGGAAAGACACAGAGAGACAGGGAGACACAAAAAGGTGAACACACACGTGCACACTCATGCACGCACACATGCATGCGTGCACACACACACACACACACACACACACACACACACATGCATAGATGGCCTTATGGGACCTTTTATTGATTGGGCTGCAGGGCAAAAGGAGGACACAGCGGTGCAGTGGAAAAATACAAGCCAGGACAATTTCTAAGAGCTAAACAGCTAGTAGAGCACTTAGGACACCTGACTTAACCTATTATTGCACTGTCATGGGGGAGGAGTGACTAAGAAAATGCATTTGGCCCTTAACTGGCACTGTGATCAGTTTCAGCATTTCACAGAAGAGCAAATTCCTAAAAATAAAGCAGTAGTGTGATACAGCACAACAAAGCCTGGCATCTCACAGGACTGTTTCAGACAGAGTTTGGGCCCAGACTGCTGCTCTGGGTTGGGTGCTGGCTTTAGTTTGGGCCTTGGCAGCCCCCAGGCTAACAGTTTGTATGTAATCTACCATTGCCAGACTACCTACAGCACTCTGTGCCTAGTTAGCTGACGAAGAGCAGGAGAAAAGGCCATGGGCAAGTGCCTGGCATGGAGCAAAGATGCAGCCTGCTTTGCTTTGCTGAAGTGCTTTCAGCAGAGAGATCAGAGGTCCACAATATGCACAATTCCACAACAAAACAAAGAATCAAAATTGTTCCCTCATGAAAAGCAGGATCCAAGGCTGAGTCTGTTGCAGCAAAAGGATGAGGTCTGTGTTTAAGATGAGTTGCCACGCCTATGTTGCCTGCTTGTTGGATAATCGCTATCCTGCTAATTCCCCTAAAGTGGCACAGCAAGATCAAATAATCATCCACAACAAGAAACATCAATGGCCATTAAACACGACCCATGATTAGGTCTGGGAACCATTTGGGAGAGGTCTAAACTAATGATCAGACTTTCTTCCATCTCCCAGGACAGGCCGCACTGCTGCACTCACATCTATCAACAGATTTCCTGCATGCATACACAAACTGCATGGGGAAGTCATTATACAGCCTCAGAAAAGCAAAGAGCAGGGAGACTTACAAGGGCCAGCTCTCCTTTGAAGGTTATATTTAGTCTCTATGGTCTGCTAACTTCCTTTAAGTCCCCCAGACACAAGCATAAATGCTCTTCAGAGTCCCACAATAGTTGGTGGAATTGAGAAGTGGACAAATATAGCTCAGTTTTTCTCAGATGGACTAGGAGTAACTCAGCAAACACTAAACTGACCAAATGACCTTTTAGAGGTTTCTGCCGAAGGTTGTTTGGAATGAATTAAGAGATAAAAGTTTGCAACATGCTTGCTAAAACCTCAGTAGATTTTATTATGACATTTGTACTTTGAACTAATTGAAAGTTACACTGTAATACTTGCCCTTTGTTATCCATAAAATGCACAATTATTTTCTGCAGGATGAGCACAGTTCCCCTTCGTGGAGAAGTAAAACCTTTTCCAGTGTTAATCTCTTAATTTCTGACAACCCTGCCCCAGCGACTAATATTCTCTCAGACTGGGTGAGCAATATTTGACTCGGGCTGGGTGCTTTCTACATGCCTGGAGAAGGACTGTGAGACCAAGGATGTGATTTAATTAAGCGAGGCTTCAAACACAATCTAAACAAACAGAGAAGCTACAAACAAACAACAAGTCCAATTACAGCAGTGTTAATATGCAGGGCAAAGCAGCATTAGGCTACCACAAGAGTGGGAGGGAATGGGAGGAGGAAGAGGAGGAGGGGAGGTCTGGCTGCTTTGATCCTTGCTTGGAAATCTCACAGCGTGGAGGAGCGCACTGCTGCGCAGTTCGAGGGAGGTTCATATTTATCAGAAAAGAAATGGTCATGTTGGTAATCAAAGGGCCTCTTTCAGTGCTGGTCTCCCAGAAATCCTTTACACAAAATTGCATAAAGGAAATGCATCGTAACTGTGGCACTCTATCTACAGAGGGGGAGAAAACATCAATCCAAACTGAGTTTTGAATTTTGCTATTATTTGACAGTGACAACAGAGGAAGGCACGGTACTTTCCCACCCAAAAAATTTCCATTTCTTCATATGGTAACTCCATGCACTCATGAATCATATCGATCCTCCTGCACCTGGCCTTGAACTCATATTGGCTCCATGGATTTGCCTCTCTAATATTCTTCAACATGCAGTTGTCTATAACACGTTGCTGGTGTATTGATCGCTCTGATTGGAGGCCTGGCATGTGCAGGCAGTCACTGCACTTTCTGATCTATGTGCTTCCGGTTGTATTGTCCAATATTCATTACATACCAGCACAGACACAAACACACACACAAACAGATCTAACAGATAGATATACGCACGTTTTATAACAGTATTCCCAACGAGGGAGCAGATGTGTTGAGATATTAGAGTGCAATGTTTTCTCATAAATGAAACAATACTAGTCAGATGGCTGGCTGGCTATTAGGTTAGCTTAATGCCAAAGGCCGTTATGCCACGATGCTGGAGATGAGCAGCACATAGTGTATGAAAACTGCCCTGAGCTATGTCTACCCAAGTATTGAACCAAAATAAAATATGGAATGGTTCAAGTGTGCCAGTGACACACTTGAAGCCCTACGCGTGTGTGTGTGTGCATGCGTGCGTGCATTTGTGTTTGTCACTTTTATCCTGTGTGGCTGTTTGCATCTGTTTGTGTGTTTTCTTCTTGAATATGTAGGACAAGTGTAGCTTCACTTTGAATTTTAGATCTGAGGAAGGTCAATGATTATATATTTTATTGTGACAAACTAATTTAAATCATGATGCTAAAGTTAAGTGTCTGCGTGTGCGTGTGTGTGTGTGTGTGTGTGTGTGTGTGTGTGCTATCTTTGGCCTCATTAAGAGTGGGTTGATGGGTTGGCAAGGTTAATAGAGATTCATAATCCAGACACAGCTGTAACCCCCATGCTTTTATAGGCTGGCAATGCACTGATGTTTACTGTGTGTGGACGTGTGTGTGTGTGTGTGTGTGCATGTGCATGTGTGTAGTTAATCTCTATGTGCTTATACAAGTGATTTTAATGTGTGCTTGTCTCTCTTATTTGTGTGGGTCTGCATGTGTTCTCTAATCTGGTTTACAGGAAGCGCGCCACAGCCAAACACATGGTCACTTTCCCCTTCCAGTCCTATCATTAGCCCGAGACTTAATCCTTAGTTATAATTCAGATGATGGACCCTGCCATGCTAATAAGTCACATAAATCACAGTGTGTAGCTGAGGCTGGGTCGAGGCCCAGCAAAGTCGGCCATTTTCACCCTCTGCAGACAGATCCGTGTCGCTTGATTACCAATAAGGGCCAATGAAAAGGGCAGTTTCACATACACGCACGCACACACACGCAGGAGCACACATGCGCACACACACACATGCACACGCCGAGCTGTAATTTAAAGGCGTACATGCTCTGAATACTGAGAGGGGTGAAATACCAAAGGAGTGCAGCTGAGTGGTGAAGATGATTCTATGTTGGCATGTGTTCAGTGCCCAAATTACTTTCCTATAACAGAACAATTTAGCTTTTCTCACAGTCCAAAACCTTTGAACAAATTGAGGATCAAAGAAAATAATTCAGAATGGGGCTGGGGGGTGGGGGTCTTTCTCCCTTGAACATTTTGGTAATTTGCAGCATCGACCTGCTTCCTCTAATCTATTTCCACATCATGACATTGAGAGTCACCTTGAAACAGGTTCAGGCTTTTCCATTGTTCAAGACCATATAGTAGAGAGAGACTCTGTTAAGAACAAGATTAACAGCCCTGATCTGTTATGGGATTATCACAACTCTGAGGCAGACAGCGGACGCCTCTGGATTAGATCACACACCAGAGATTAATCCAGGACAATCTGCTGTGACTTGATTTTGTACAACGGGATTATTTCTTTGACATATGTTTTCTAAATCTGGCTATTAGAAGCTAAAACTACATTTTCAAACATGAAAACACCACAAAGCAGTTTGGCAGAAAATGATTATTTGGGATTCATGGTCAGGATTTTTCATCTGTTCTAGCAGCAAGAGAAACACTTTCCTATGTGCCATTTTGAAATCTCTCCTGAAATGACAGCCTCCTGCTTTCTGCATGAAGTTGTTCTGAGGTGGTGTGAGTCGGCCATGCTTTACAATGAGACCAGCTCCAGTCCTGCGGGACAAGAGCGCAGAAATGTCAGATTCATCTGCTTTTCAATCTGGTCCGGAGGCTTTAAAGGAACATGATTACACATCGTGAGCTGCATTGAGTGTGCCTAAAATAAAATAAAATAAAACAAAATAAAAAAGAAAAAAATGCTCAGTGATTTGGGAATACTGCTTAGGGGGATTAAACTTGAAAGTTTACTACTTATATTATAGCTTATAACAGTTCAATCCATACTGACAAACATGAACAACTCTTTCCTAAAGAATTAGGAATAACTGTAAAGGTCACTATAAGCATCAGAAGTTTTTTTTCTGAGTATATGGTTTATATAATATTCTTCTCAGTGCTGGCATAACAATATAACATCAAAGTCACTGAGAATATCAATTTTGAATGAATATTTGTGTATTCACAAAATCAGTTTCCCATTCATTACAGCGATAAGGCTGTCAGAATAACATATTGTAAAGACCAGCAGGACTCTCAGTCATGTGTGCCACAGCAGCTCTCAGCTGATCCCTAACAGCACCAATAAGACACAGATGATAAGGTGATCTGCTTAATCTGACATGCTGCATGCTCAAAGCTGCTGCACATTCATGCTAAGATTGGTACCGGTGCAGCTCCTCTTTATCAAACCAACTTCTGCCCCCATTTGTTTGCACTTTCTGTATCTAAAGATGCTCTCTACTGTGTGTGACATGTTGGCTTATCATGTCTTGTCACTTGTGTATTAAAAATGTTACTTGTTGTAAATTTGTTTTTACAACAGTGTCTATGCTATGTTAATATTAACAGCCTACATTACATTTTTATTTTGGATTAACTTTGAGTGCCACGATGCCTGATGTAGTTTTCAAACAATCAAGATTTAACACTGCCTAGGGCAGAAAATGTGTTAGTGAGCAAAAGTGGTCATAAGTCACTGCACCTATGACGCAGCGCATCTGTGCTCCCTCGAGGTCGCAGTGTGTCCTGACACAACGCGAGTACAGAGACAGTTTGAAATGTGGCCTTGATAATCAGATGGAAGACTGCACTATGCAGCTGTTGTTGCAACAACATTATTTTATAATACACCAAGAATCCTTAGTGTCAAACCAATATTATAGAGTTATTGGTCTTACTAAATGAAACATCAATAGTAAGTCCTGACACTCTCCCCCTCTTGCCACCACTGGAATAATAACTAACAACTAGTGGGAAAACACAGACAAGCAACTTTAGTTAAGGTTATGACTTGTGGTTTGACATGTGGCTTTTAAAAATGGACTTGGCAAAAGAAGTTGCTACTGCCAAATTAGGACTCTGTGAAATAAGTCCATGAAAAAATAAGATTCATGCTGAATGACACACAAATTCTGCAAAATCTGGTGATGACTAACGTTTGACTGATTATTCTATAATGCCTCAGCAGTCGATCTGTACCCTGGGCAGGACTCGAGCACACGGCTTAAAATGGTATTTGTTGCATGTTATTTTTCTTTTTCTTTCCGTTGGTGCTGTTTGCTTAAAAAAAGAAGGTAATTGTATAAATCTAATTTAATGTTTTTCCTCCTCAATAAAAATACTTCCAGATTTTAAAAAAAAGAGCCTGATGGAGGTCCAAACCTTCATCTGATTTTTGGGAAGCAACTGCTTTGGCTCAACTAATTTTTTTTTGAGCCAGAAGTAATGGAGTTTATCATGGCAACCTCAAGTTTGCCTTGTTTTGAGATATGTCTGACATTGTACATAAATATACAGGCCTGTGACCTCTGTATTCTGATTTCCACAGAATCACTATCTTTCACTGTGAAATCTGGCTGTGCAGTCTCTCTCTTTTTTTCATTCTCTCATCCACCACCCCGGAGACATGGATCACATACGGATTCGTGCATTTAAATAAAGAGCGTGTGGGCGACGGACAATAAAATGCGAGCATGCATTGACACACATTAATGTGGGTGTATGGATATGTGTTGATAAAACTCCATTGAACAAGCATGACTCCATAAAATGAAAAATGCATCCCGTCCATCCTGTAACAATGTTTTTCTTTCTGTGTCCTGAAAAAAATCTACTCTCATGTCACACTTTTACAATCGAATACAAATAAAATGTACTATTTTACATACTCTTGATAGTGTCCTTAACTGCTCAGGCACTGACTGACATGCCAGTCTCCCCCGAACCAGACACTGTCACCTTCAACCGTTCTGGTATTACTATCTTCTGATAGTATCTGACTCTAGTAGCCCCACATACACACACATAAGAAAGAGAGAGAGAGTGAGTGAGTGAGTGAGTGAGTGAGTGAGTGAGTGAGAGAGAGAGAGAGAGAGAGAGAGAGAGAGAGAGAGAGAGAGAGATCCATCAGAGAGTGTGTGTTTTTCCAATTTCACGTTTTCAGGCAGCCAGTGATGCACTGGCCAGTATCTCTCTGTGGAAAAGACGTCAAGGGAAAACAACACTGGGCATCTTTTCCCAGCTTGGACTGGGATGAGCACCGGACAGCACTTAAATCCTCAGTGTTACGACGTCATTTTGTATGAACATCAAAATGAAATAATTAAAGTGACTAAGCTGAATGCGGACACTCGGTGACACAAACAACATCATTTTAATTTGCCAGGTGTCCTGTGCTAATGGGAACAGACGGAGCAGCCCGACACTGAAAGTTAAGATCGTGCTGGAATATACTGGAGCCTTTAGTGACTGTGGTATCCCACTATAATGTAGGGGGTTAGAGAAAGAACAGCCTGTAATGAGCAAGTTATCCAACACCTGCAGCTAACTCTGGAGGTGTCAGAGACCACAATTAGCACTAATGGTGTTTCAAATACCAAAAAATAAATAATAAAAAAAACATCATCCACAAGTGGTACACATCTTCAGGCTTACTTTTCTAGGGTTTAGCTTTTGGGAGTGTGGATTAAAACCCGTCAATAGAACGCTCATCCTTAGCAGAGAAAGTGATAAGTACCAAATTAGCACAACATTAAGGCAGGTCATTATAGCTGTTGAATTTTTCACAAGCGTCCGCTGCTCAGCTCTCTTCCCTTACGAGAAGGTATTTACAGAATAATGCTAACTGACATATAGAGGCCTGCGGAGCAGTAGTTACACAGACAGAGGAGGATTAACTGGCTGCCTCAACTCTCTTCCACACGCAAATATCCATCTCTCTTTCATTAAGTGAATAAACCATCCCTTCACTCACTGGTGTGGAGAGAGAAAGGAGAGACTGGGTTTAGCAGGGCAGTGTGACATGACGATAAAGAGACAGAAAGTTGTTTTAGGGGCGACACAGAAAGATTTGAACCTTAATTTTCATAACGGTAGGATTAGGTTAATCCTAAACAGGGAGAGAGGATCTGACAAATGCTTTATGTGACTCAACAGGAATTTAGGGTGTTAAACACTTTAAATGGTTACTGTGGCTCAGAGAGAAACAGAGATAGAAGAGGTCTACAGTATGGGTCTACTATTGCATGAATACACACACACACACACACACACACACACACACACACACAGCTAGATAGATAGATTAGATTCAGTGCTGCCCCCGTAGTGTTTTTTGTGGCCAAACACACAAAGTAACTCACACATGCTCTCACACAGGTCATGCAAACTAAGTTCATAACTCAAACCAAATCCCCAGACATTTCACCCTCAGATGGCAAGACAAAGAGTGAATCATCCTCTGGAAATTACTCCAGAGGCAGGGAGGGGGGGGGAAAGGAGGAATTATCAGTGCTCAGCAATCACAGCTTCACCAGCACACAATTAGGTGCTAATTATAACACAACAGGGCGACAAAAGTGTGCGTGTGTGAAAACACAGATATGCGCACATACACACACGGACCACTGCAGGGCTGTCGAAGCTTTGCCAGTTTGTCATTAAATTACCCATCATAAGCAAATGCAACCAACAACAGAGAATAGTGTCTTCCTGCTGGCACACCATGGGTAGGGCAGAGTGAGTCGGTTTGTGTGAATGTGCCTCTGTTGTGGTCATTTTGATAACAGAATGCTACTTTCTGGCATGCCTCCACATGGCGCTACGCCATATGGCAAAATGCTGTAATGCTACACCAAACTTAAACTGAATGATAACTCATATATCCAATTATTCACACAAGTTATTAAAGGAAAAATCCACCCAATAGTGTTAGGCTATCTCAGCCTGTGTGTGTGGTAATGTAAGTTTTTAGCTCTACCCAGTTTCCCTCAATGTGTTTCACATACTTCCTCTTCAGTTAGTGATTTCCCAGCATTTCCTATATTTCCCAGAGTCACTTTTGACAATGCCCAGGAAACAGGTTTTTTGGTTTCAGCTGTTGATTAGACACTCAGGTGAAGAGAACAAGAGCAATGGTGACAATGAGCGACAGTTTTTCAGTTGAGAAAAAGTCCCTTATTCTTTTCATTCATTTAGGTAATTTATTCACTCATTCATTCATGTCTTGAGGCTGTACTGTATTATGCTCTGCTGTTTCTCAATGTATGACTGCAAAGTATCGAGTCTAGAGAGAAGCTACTGTTTTTTGTAAAAGCTGTTTTGACCATATCTGATGTTTAAAATAACTGAAGTTTTTAGACTGAAAGTAAATGTAAGAGGCCACTCACACTGGCAAGTTTGATCCGCGCCCAAGCACGATTGCCCTTAAAATCCGGATTCTTTGACCAGTGTGATCGCTCCGTATCGTGCTTGAATACAGTACACTTCCCCCGCTCTGGCACGGTTGGAAGGGGTGTGCTTCAGCGCGGTACGGGCGCGTACATGAGCACATGCACGGTCAGGCACGCAGTGCGCGGACGTAAATCATGCAACTTTCCTCCTGCCTCTGCAAAACTGTTTAATGTGCGCAGCGCGATTACCGGCGAATGGCCGCGTTGCGCAATCAATAAGTCGGTTTATAATGAAAGTACAGCAGTCTGTGTGCGGAGATCCGGCAGACCTGGTGCTGGCCGCGGCACCGCGTCGGCACCGGCCGGCACTGGCCGCGGCACCGCGCGGTGTGCGGCCACCCGGTCACCCGGTCTGCCGGATCTGCCAGGTGCCGCTCCGGCTGTCAGTTGGACCTTTCTGAAGAAGGAGGAAGTTACCTCCGAAACTGTCAAGGTAAATAAACACCCCATGTCTGATTAAAAGGACCAAAAACGTTTTTTAGTTAAAAGGAAGACATGATGTATTTGAACTACACTGATTTATAATGACGTCGGGCCATGCCTGTTGTTGTCGTATTTCAATGTGATGACGCGCACACCGGGGGCAATCGTGCTTGGGCGCGTTTGGGAAAAAGGCAATGTGAGTGCAGGCCAGCCGGGGACTGGAGAGGGGGGGATTTTGGCTTTAGCACGATACGGACTCAAACTTGCCAATGTGAGTGGGCCCTAAATCACTCAAACATGCATCTTCTGTTACAAGCAAGCAGGTTTTACACATTGTTTTTTATTTTTTATTTGTATTTTATTATTTTGCCCAAGACTACCCAGTAAGAGAAAGTAACTTACATTAGCCGGAGCCCTGTATGTTTCATCTGCTTGGTAAATGGTGTCACAATCTTCCATCCAGACTAAAACACAGAATTTTCTCTCTGGCAGTCTCTCAGTACTAGAGGTCTGTAACCAGACCCGAGTCTGTCGGGGCCGAGGAGGAATGTTGGGCTGTGGTCAGGTAGGCCTCACCTGTGACATCAGGCACTGGCCTTATTTATTTATTTATTTGTCATATTAATGACAAATACACTACAATATTAAGGCTTAATTTCTATTTTATCCTTCTGTGCTAATCTGTCTCTGTGTGTTAGTGCCTGTGTGTGTCTGGGTATCGACATGTGACAGGGTCACACTAGCGCCTCTGCAGTTGTAATCTTATTAAACATTAAATAGTGAAGCGAAGTACCTCGCCTTCCATTGGATCAACATGGGACCTTATTTCAGAAAAAAACTATGAATGGCAGTCAATCGCAGGAGAAAAATAATTTTTTGATCCCGTTTGAATAACACAAATTATGCTTGTCAGTTTAATATAATTTCCTGCATGCTAGCTCTTATGGAACTGTGTCCTTGCTCTGCTAGTAAATCTGTCCATTATGGCTATTCTGGAAACGTAAATGGCATAATGCCATGCCATTTATTTGGCCAGTTATCCACAGAGACAAGAAATACACTGCAAATCTAGAAAATGGTCTCAGGGATGCAAGGAATACTGGTAAATGCTGTTTCTTAAACAGTGGTAACGTGTTTTAATGATGGACCCTTAATGGTGGACATTTACTATATCTGCCATCTACAATATAGACATGCCTATAATTTTAGAGGTAGATATAACCATATTTAGTGTACTGTATGATTGAAGACTAACATCACTGCCTAAGAGAAAAAATACTGATGAGCTGATGTTCATCTACTGGATTCATAGCTGACAGCCTGTGAGGATGCTGACTTCTCGCTCTGTGGGAAATGAAAGTCTCTGAAACTGGAGCTAAGGAACCTCACCAGCCCACAGTCATGCCAACAATTCATCCTCATTTGGCTAATGAACATCCTCCTACACTTCCCATCTCTTTCGTCTTGCCCCCCCCCCCCCCCCCACCCCCCACCCTCTCTCTCTCTCTCTCTCTCTCTCTCTCCCCCTCACACACACATTTATTTTCTTGTTCGCCCTCCATCTCCCTCTCTAACTTGCCCTCTCTCTCCCCCCCTGCTGTTTTTGTCTCTGTTTCTCTCTCTCTCTCTTCCATGGTTCCCCCCTCTCTCTTTCTTCCTATCTTCATTTCCCATCCTCACTCACCCTCTCCCTCCCTGCACCAATCCTCCTCGTAATGCTCATTACCGTAACATGAAATCATTAGGATTGCCATCACAATCGCTGCCATGGTAATTCCATAATCATTACTGTCTCTGCCTCCAGCCCTTTCAGCCACACAGGACTCACCGTATGAGCTGGACTACCTGACTCCGTCTCTTGCACAACAGCAATTAGTAAAGGCTTATTGCCTTGGATCTATAGCATCAGTAAACAATGGAGCTAATGCCTCCATGTATGGCTGCATCACCCTTAGGATAGTCTCTTCAACTGTTCGTCATCAATCTTAGTGTTGGAGCGAGCTGCAGGGTGTGCAGATGCTCATTTGAGCCCAGCGTGGACACATCTTAGTGGCTAATAATCCATCAGAGGTAAAAAAATAAATTAATAAATAAATAAAAAAATACCTTTAAAACAGAGCTCATATATGTTAGTACTGTGCCTTTAGATTGTCCCACTGATATCTGGGACATGAACAGCTCTCTTTAGAGACATGAAAGCAGGCCAACCAGGGACAGGGTATGATGATCAAGATACCTGGATTTTTTTTCTGTGGCCAGGAGAATTGTTACTATATCTATATCTATCTATATCTATATCTATATCTATCTATCTATCTATCTATCTATCTATCTATCTATATGTGTGTGTGTGTGTGTGTGTGTGTGTGTGTGTGTGTGTGTGTAGAGAGAGAGAGAGAGAGAGAGATTATATATATATATATTTTTCAAAATAAGCCTTATTTTACAGCAGAACTGATATATGTATACATGAAAAATCCCTGACTATTTATCATCAGTGACACAGTTCCAGAGAGTGTCTCTTGATCTTTACAGATTAGTCTTGATACTATTTTATTTATTCATTCATTTTCATTTTGAGCCTTTTTCGCATTCTCACAAATTCATGATTACTCTGAGCATTCCATTTCGGTGTGGGTTTTTGTGGATATTGCGACATGTAATTGCCTAATTAATACATGCAAGGTCTTGATTGCTTGATTAGCGGTGATTAGTTGATTACTGGGATGAGATGCTGCACAGGAAGAAAGGATGAACACACTTTGTGAATAATATCGTCTCCGTCTGACAAAGAACAGCCTAATGTGCTGCTGGATATGCTGGCGTAGAAATGACCCCTCTCTCTGCATGTGTCCAGGCTGGCCATGATTCTGCATACATTACCCTTGAGTAGAGACAGCCAGCACACTGGAATTTAAAAGAGCTCCCTCCCACTGCCAGCTATGTGTATTCTGTCCTGAAAATGGCTCTATGAAATTTCTTACAGTCCCATTTACTTTTCATGAGGTACTGTTGTTCTTCCTTTATATAAGAACATGGGAATAACACTGACAGTCGGGATGCAAAGGTCACCTGTTGTGTGGCCATTACATGCAAAGTTTTCTGACAACCAAAGACACACACACACACACACACACACACACACACACACACACACACACACACAGATAGTTGTGAGTGGATTGCAGCTTGAATGTGAGTGACAGATGTCAGAGGTGCTGACAGGTATGATGGAGAAGACTGTGACGTCTGGCCCATTAAAACAGCAAGTCTCCAGCAATGTTAGCTGACACACTGCTAGCTCAGCTTCACTGAGACTAATTTCTCTCTCTTTCTCTTTCTCTTTCTCTCTCAATGTCTCTCTGTCTCTCTCTCTTTCTCTCTCCATCATCACTTCAACCGTACCATGTCCAGATGAGGTTCAGGTGACCGTGTGCTTGCCACATCACGTTTCGGTTGCTGATCCAAAGTCCCGACATTGCGCTTCCCCCTCAGTCTCTCAGGTAATAATTGGTCTTGAGCTGTAATCCTGGTGTAAACCTAGGCTCAGTCTCTGACAGGGGATTAAGATGACAATATCAGCAGGAGTCATGCTAGTACAGACAAGCACACACACACACATCACACAAGCCCATAGAAAGATGCACACATGCACACACAGTGGGGCAATACTGCGTATCAGTATTTATAACCACACTGTTTCTATTGACTTGACTGCTTGTGAGTGTGTGTGTGTGTGTGTGTGTGTGTGTGTGTGTGTGTGTGTGTGTGTGCACCTTAGACCCAGTGCTTGCATCAGGTAGGAGAGGATTAAAGGATGAGAGGAAAATAATGAAATGTGTTTTTTGACCTCCACAGGACTGGCAGAGGACAGCAGACGTCACAGGCTAACTTCTGATGCCGTTTATATTAAGCTAACTTTTACAAGTGCAGACACTGATCCTCTTATTATTATCTCGATCTTGGAGGCTCTGTGCTTGTAGATACACTGACAGGCTCAAAGGCCATACTGTTGGTAAGTACAGTGTTGCTATTAGCTAGATAAGATAAGAGGAAACTTTGATTATCTCTGTGGGGAGTCCAGGTCTTTGCAGCAGCAAATAGTAATAGGTTACGGCAAAGAGGAAATTGTATATTGCTGAAAAGCAAAATGAAATGCACTGCAAAAAAAAAAGTTAGCCTTAACATTTTGTTTTTCTTATAACAAGTTTTTTTTTTTTGTTGTTTTTTTTGTTTTTTTTAAATCTGCTGGTGGGATGAGGTAATCACACTTGTTTCCAGTGCTAAATCATCTTATTTTCAGGATTTTATTGTGTATACATATATATATATATATATATATATATATATACCAGTTGGCTGATCTGCCTTATCCTGTCTTGTTTCAACATATTTACACTTGTTCCCAGAAAAATTCCTGAAACAACGGAGGCTGCACAGGAAACAGCAGGGATTATGTTATCCCACAGTGGCAGATCTTTTTCCACAAGAAAAACAGCATTTGCAGTGTGCAAATAAAAATATAGCAAATGAAGGTTGCAGTAAACAGTTTCCACAAATGAATACATTAGTTGGAATGTATGAATGAGAAGTACGCGAGGGAAAATATTGATTGCAACATTACACAAGTTTACAAGAGGTCAAACATTTGCACAGAAGGTTTCCTGGCTGGTAAAACAGGCTGATCAGTGGGTTAAAGCTGGTAGGATAGATTTCATACAGTGCTGTGCAGCAGACCACTGCAGAGAGGGATGTTTGAAAACCTCAACCAGACCTCGCAGTCACTGAGGGGAATTTAGAGACAGTGTGGCGGGGATAGTGATAAGAATAATGAAGAATGGTCCTGACTTGACCTCCGATTCCACTACAGCACACTGGGACTCTCTCTGTTTGTGTGTGTGTGTGTGTGTGTGTGTGTGTTTGTATATGTAGATGTGTGTGTTTGTGAGTGACATATTGAGAAAAATCTAAACCAAATGCTTCCTTCTTTTCTTGGACCATCAAAAGGACTTGTGGTGAGGTATGCTCTCTTTTTGATGCTGTGCCAGTGCTGCACTCATAGAAGCACAGCCAAGGGCAGCGCGAAAGTGGGAAGGCGGGGGCTGAGCGAGGGGAAGGGAGTGGTTTTGGCACAAGGATCATAATAATAAGGCCTTCCAGTCCTCCTTCCACATCTAACGGGAAGGCAAAAACAGAGAAACCCAACCGCATTTAGAAATGTCAAAGGCTCCATACAATCTCTCCTCTGGATTTCCATAATGTGGCAAACCATAGAGAGAAGCAGGTTATCGGAAAAGCAATTTTCTGGGCACAATCGCGTTTAATAAATGACTGCCAGGCTTTGCCATTTGTAACAAATCCTCATACATGGAGACACAACGGCAAGCAAAGCTCCCAGGCGCGTGCTCTCTCTCTCTCACACACACACACACACACACACACATACAGTTATCTATAAAGTACAAGAGACAGATCCACAGTTATTTGAGGAAGGTATCACAGGAGAGCACTCCATTCTCTCCTTCCCTCCTCCGCTCGCCTTGAAATTCCAGGGGGAGGAGAGTCATTGACGCCTACTTGACCTGTTGGGCTTACATATTCATAAGGAGATGAGGAGGATGGATATGGCTCGATGTTCCCTTGCACCTAACTCAGTTCCTCCACCCTTCTCTCTCTCTCTCTCTCTCTCTCTCTCTCTCTCTCTCTCTCTCTCTCTCCTTCTGTCTCCTTCACCCCCTCCAGGGCTCACACACAGGCCTCCTCAGCAGGAGGTGAGGGTGACAGACAGCAGGGCTCCTCCAGCCAGACTTCAGCCGGTCACCGCATGTTAGCTCTCCTCACCACCAGGCAGCAGCACAATGAATGTCACATGAGCAACGACGCCTCTCCGTCACTCACATATGGTAACTCTGGTATATACAGCAATGGCTTCATTGTTTCCCTCCGTTCTTGGTGCAGAGGGGGTGGTGTATCATTATCCATGAGAAACATTGTCATGGCTTTTGTCTCGGACTGATGATGTCATTTCAGTGTCACCAGGACAATGTTTTTTTCTTTTGCAGTTAGGCACTGGTTATTCTGCCAACATATGCACTGTGAAAAAATGCCCACTTTAACCAGTCATTTCAACCACTGCTGTATCCTCAAAACTTAATTTTCTTAAAAGAGGTGAAAAAAATGGGGGATCAGAAAACAAATTAATTTCCAATTCTAATCAAGTCATTTCCAGAATTTTCTTGGATCAAGCATCATTTCATCATCATCAGCAACCTGTCATCAACAGCAGGTCTACCAAATCTGCCTTATGCTACCATGCTTTTTAATACTAATACTAACAATTTAAGACAAAATTGCTTGCTAAGATGGACATTTTTACAGTGTAGTCACACTTATTTAATAATTACCCCACCATTCAGCAGAATTGTATGAGTTGTGGGGTAATTTGGAGAGAGTGAGAAAGGAAGAGAGAGAGGGAGAGAGAGAGAGAGAGAGAGAGAGAGAGAGAGAGAGAGAGAGAGAGAGGTTAGAACCAAAAGGTACAGCATAAGGAAAGATTGCTTGTCATGGATTGGCATTGTAATGTGTGCAGATTGGAGGGGAAGGCGGAGGCCTATAACTCAGCATGGTAATAACCGAGGCCAGGGACCATAGCTCACCTTGCTGCTGCTCTGCCACGGCCCACCTTTGCAGGCTAAACACCTCTCATCTGCTCTCTAGGCTCGCACACTCCTCACACTAATCATCACAATTATAGTCCTCATCATTCGTCAGTGGGCAGATGAGAGGGGAGACACTGTTGGGGCTGCTGATGTGCCATTGCTCTCGCAGGCTTATGGGGATTCTGCCAGCTCCCTCTTGACTGCTGCACACACTGGTACAAAGATCTGAGATTATGTTTTTTAAACAGGAAGAGTGGCCTGCTGCACATCAGCGTGCACACATAACACATGAGATGTTTTTTTATCCTCTGTATAAAATTCCTCGGGGAGTTTCATAAGATACGGCCTCTTGTGAACACACAGACACATGCAAATAAATACACTCAGACATCCAGACTGCCAAAAATGATATTTTGACATACCTAGGCCGATAATGACCCTGCAGAGAGTTGCATCAGACCATTATAGTCCTAATGGGTATTTGTCGCTCCACAATGTCTGTTGATGTGTATGCAAACAGCCCTTGTGTGTTTGAGTGAGTCTAGGGCTCCTGTGGGAGCTCCCTGTACGTGCCTGCTCAATGCCATAGCCAGGATGGATGGCAGCTCAATTGAATAAAGGGGCTCACCGCTGCACAATACAGCTGATGTGCTGAATTCACAATGAGGCCTGGACTTACACCCCCCGTCTGTGTGTCTGAATTAGCAAATCTAACCCTCCTTTCCCCTGCGAGTGTGTGTGCGCGCAGGCGCTTTTGTCTCCAACTGGGACCTCTCCATAAATGCTACAGGCTATAAATCCCAAACCCAGGGGAAAATATCTGTCTTGTTACAGGGCAGCGTCCATGCTTTAGTGGACTGGGCCCAGACTAAGAGCTTGTGAAAGAGAAAAGGGACACTGGGCATTGTAAGACCTATTGGTTTCAACCTGTTTTGTAAAACTGGGTTGCTATGGGTGTGGCCGGATCAAATTACCTACAAAGAACCTTGGAGGAAAACCGAAGCAGTGGAGAAGAAACAACAGCAAGAGGAGAGGAGCAATGAGGGGCTAATTTAAGGTGTGAACATGTAAGGTTACAGTCAGCATTTCTCAAGGAGCTGGAAAAAAACCCAAGGTGATTTTGACGCTGTCATGGACCTTGCAGGAGAACATGAAGACTAGCATCCAGCCAGTCTGACAGACTCTGCAGCGTGCTCACTTATTATTCATTACATCAATGTTTATGCCAAGCAGCAGTCACAGCTGACGTCTTTGTTTGAAAGTTTCTGTCATTGGGATGCCGAGACTAGAGTACGGCTCCCAACTTGAGAGAGGGCTGTTGTGACAGAGCATCCGTTGCGGCGATGCCTCTTCACTGAAACAATGCTAATTCCACACCTGCCATCATTATGTTCCCAATTTCCCCTGCTTCCTTCACATTCTCTACAACAATAAACTCACAAAGGACTAATTGCATTCTGCAAAATCCTTTGCTACTCTAAACCCACTTGTGTTTGTCTCTCTCAGATGGCAGGATGCTCAGTGGTTGGTCAATGACTTGTCTTCATGGGACAAGAAAAGCACTTTAAATTAACGACAATAATAATGCTTGGATATCAGTGTGTGTATCTTCACACACCAAACCAAGAGCTTTCAGCATTATTCTCACTTACAAACAACTGACCGAGAGAATGAGGGATCAATTTGTCTCACTCTTTTTCTGCTGTGAATGAAGCCCAAATTCCTTATCTCTCAAAAACACAGAAACTCCCTGCCTGCTCTGGGCAGAGATGCTTTCATTATTTGCCTATGAATCGGTATTTAGGGAGGAAAAAAAAAAGCCCACTGAATATGGCATTATCTGAGTAGTGCTAAACACTCCAGCTGTGTGATATGGTAACTTGGAAAGCCTGGTGTGTGTGTGTGTGTGTGTGTGTGTGTGTGTGTGTGTGTGTGTGTGTGTGTGTGTGTGTGTGAGCGCGAGCGTGCCCATGCACATGTGGACATGGCATGCATGTGCTTGAACAAAAGAAATACACTGAACTAGAGTGAAGAAGAGGTTCAGGAGCAAGTTGATTAAGTGTATCTGCACAGAGCAGCGCCAAGGCATCTCTCAGAACACAAAGTAGAACAAGGTACACACACAGACAAACACACACACGTGCATGCACACGCACGCCTCAGCAGTGCACAATACGAAGCAAAGCCAGCATTCTGACTCAAACCTCCGGTCTCCCTTTTCATCTCCTCTCCTCACCACTCTCTTTCTGTCTCTTTTCTCTCTTTTCCTCTCTCTCTCTCTCTCTCTCTCTCTCTCTCTCTCTCTCCATTTGTGTCAGTGCAGGCTGTTACAGCTCAATCAGGCTTACAAAGACACACAGGAGCACCTACTCTTTGTCTGCCATCACCCTCGTTCAGAAGTAAGTCACCTCTCTTTCGTCTCTTTTTCTTCTTTCTACTGACTGTGCATATGCTTCTCCGATAAAGCCAAAAGAGGAGAGATCAGGACGTCACTCCATCA
This sequence comes from Myripristis murdjan, assembly GCF_902150065.1. Lineage (NCBI taxonomy): Eukaryota > Metazoa > Chordata > Actinopteri > Holocentriformes > Holocentridae > Myripristis > Myripristis murdjan. Next base: position 16,959,933 of record NC_043982.1, read on the forward strand.
TACTGTTCGTCACTCTCTCCCCTCTCCCCCTCTCTATCCCCCCGCCTCCTTCTCTACCTATCTGTCCTCTTTACTCCTCACTCCCTGTTTGCCATCTCTTAAGATTAGCTCGTGCGCAGACTGATGAACAACCAATCTATATTCTGTGGAGAATTCAGGAGCTTTGTGAAAGTGGAGGCAAGGAGAGTGTCATGTGAAATATAAACAGGAAGACATTGATTAGCTTTCTGAACTCTGCCTGATTCCCCTAACTGTGGTTTTGTCAGTTTTGTCTGTGGTTCCTTGTGTCTGTCAGTCTTCCTTTAGTCTGTCTGCCTGCCAGTCTGTTTGCCCATGCTTCTCGATCGCTTACTTTCTCTTGTTTCGTGGTTCGCTTTACTCGTCTCAGTGCATTAGGATGCCCGGTGAGTCACAGATGAGATTTCCCCGCATTAAAAATTAATGTTCAGAAATGAGAAAGCAGCATTTACATCCGCTGGACAAGCCTAGCATCTATCAATGCCGTCATACTGACTTGTGCATGCATTATTTTTGTGCTGTGACTGTCTTATTTCGCACGGGCTTTGTCTCACTGGCTTAGTGTCCTGCTGGCTGCACAAGGAGAACCTAATCAGGTTGCAATTGGCAGTGCTGCAGGAGTACAGTATTTGCATTTTGTTGCTTATTTCATTGACTTATGGCTCTGATGGCTGGCAGCCTATCAATGCAGAGTAATTACAATAGGCCACTGTGAGGCTGAATAATTGATGTGCTTCTTGGAGCTGATGTATGCTGGAAAAACTTATCTGCTGAGAGTCCCGTCAGTAGTTTATCATGGGGTGGGAGAGGGGAGAGTGCAGCCTGACTGCCAATGCTTAGTACTGTAATAATGATGCGGGTCTGGGCCTGTCAGCACTAGGAACATTGGGAGCTAGTTCCCCAGCCAGTTGAAGCTCAGCTATCAGCTCTAGCCTTGCCCCAGATCAATACCTGGAAGAGGAATGGTCCCAAGCTAAAGACACTCTTTAACTCTAAGCCTGTCGATCCTCCTCCTGTTAGTGGTGTCAGCCATGGGGGAGGATGATGGCTCTTTCCTGCTCCTAACTGACAGCTTAGTGACTATCGGGTTTGAGACTTTCATGCTTGTAGAATTTTGACAATTTGAGATATTAAGAATAATGGTCGTGACTGTGATAGGTGTTTTGGTGATTCATTGCTTAAAGGAAAAAGGGGAAAAAATACCCTTGGACACTCTTACACTATTATATATCATCACCCCATGATTTTCAGTGTGCTACAGGAGTTATTTTGTGCTGAAGGGTTGTAATTTACTTTTTAGCTGGATCCACTTTCCCTCACCCTGCTTCATCTACTTGGACATCACTTAGTGATTTGCTGTGTTTTCCAGAATTACTTCTGACAACTCCTAGAGCAGGGCAGTAAACTTGTTCCTTTCAATCTACAGTAAGGGGATGGTCATATAAATACAGACATCTAGCCAACAAGTTGATGAACCTGGGAGCCAGTCCATAATCACAGCCACCACTCTTACACAAAACACGTCTTGTAGCTGCATTGCATTCTGGGTTATTGGGACAGCTGGAGAAATTGTAATCTCTTCCTCTTCTACAATTGATTTCAATGCAAACTGGTGATTCTAGAGAGAAACTTTTGCTCTGTCACGTCTCATCATCTACATTTAACTGTGGAAATAAGAAAAATACCCCACAAAATGTTTTTGGAGTGTTTTAGGCCTTTCTTCCTTAAAGAATGGATATAACATTGCACAACAAATTGGGAGATGTTTGTTAAGTGTGGATCTGCACAGCACACGACAGGCAAACTCTCCAGTACTTGATCCAACTCCTCCGTCTCCTTCTCGGGTAGATGTAAAAACACCTCAAAAACTTAATTTGTTTTAAATTCTACTAAATTCAAAATCACTCTGTGATAGAGGCGGGTCACAGGTCTCCCTTAGTGTGGGTCTTCTACAATTTCTTCTTCTTTCCACAGAGGCAGAGTCTCTCTATTTCGCTTAGTTGCCAAGACTTGGCTTAGACTCTCGGCCAGTCTCCCTCTCTCTATGTCTCTCTTTGCTTCCCTTATTCTATCTCATTGCAATGCCTGCTAGCCCCAGAGCCAAACTCCACCCTGACACACTCACACAGCATCCATTATGTATAGGCCAAAAATTGAAGAATAACAGGCTTGGGGCAAAGAAATAAAACATAAATGAACTACAACAAATTTAGAGAGAGAGAGAGAGAGAATGTAAAAAAACAGTTGGTTAAATCTACATGCAGTATGCTGGTCTGAATGCATATCGATTTTTAGCACATTACCTGGCATCACTACTAACTGCAGTTACTAGATATAATATTACTTTATTCTCAGTATAATACAAATGTAATCCAGCGAGTTAGCACATACACTGTGTACAGAACATAATGTGAACTACAAACATTAAAGGAATTCTCCAACTTTTGGGCAAAATACACTTTTTCCGGCTTACCCAGACTGAGCCAAGATGTTCAATACCATATTCACCTCTGTACATTCAGTGGTTCGGTTCCAGGGTAGCATTTTGTGTTAGCTTAACATAAAGACTTGGAGTCTATGGGAGTTGTTAGCGTGGCTCTGTGAAAAAAAAAAAAAAAAAAAAAAAACCTTATTGCAGCTCTAAAGCTGTCTTATTTCCAGAGGTCAAAATATTATTGAACATCTTGTCTCAGTCAGTCCAACTTACTCACTTGTCTCATTGGGTAAGTTGTAAAAAGTGTATTTTGCCCAAAATGTTGGAATATTTCTTTTTGAAATGGACATTATTCAGGAGGTGAAACAGTAAGCTAAAAAAGACTTGAACATTCATCAAGAGCACATAAACAGGAAGGGGAGTCATCATCGTTTGTGGCCAAGTTGGCACACTGCTAGTGTGGTAAGTGAAACGGTTGTGCACGTGGAAGAGCATGGGCCAGTTCTGACTATTTCCCAAACTGATGTGAAAAGTCAAACCTACTCCTAAACACCACTAAATCAAAGGAAATGTCCATTGATTTTAGAAAGCTGAAATCCTCTAACCATACCTTTATCAAAGGGGAGCTGATACAATCCCTTACAGCTTACAAGTACCTTGGCGTTGTGCTCGACCATAAGCTTCAACAGGACCTGTGGACTGACCTCATAAGCAGTAAAACAAAGCAAATTATGTACAATCTAAAGAAACTGTTATCCTTTAATGTCCACAACAAAATGCTTCAGATGTTTGACTGTGCTTTTGTTGACTGTTTTGGTATTCTGCATCATCTGCCGGTTGGCAATGCCACTGAAGCACAGAAAAACTCTGTCAGAAAAATGGTAACAACAGCCAGTAAAATGTAAGGGATTATGTGACCAAGCATGGAACGCGTCTACAGTGACAGACTAATGAATAAGGCAAACAACGCTGTGGGTGACAAGAGGCACCCTCTTGCGTCCTCATTTAAATTTTTGCCATCTGGGTGACGATATGCCCCCTCTTTTCACAATCGATGCAGATTTTCATTTGTTCCGCAAGCTATTAAGTTTTTAAACAGGTAATGCACATAAATAATAAGCAGGATGTCCAGCTGGTCTGGGAAGGAGTTGCCCTCGTCTTAGCTATTGTTCTCTTTCTTTTTTCTTTGCACCTCATCTGTTGCAAGGTGCAAGGTATGTGTATGTCTGTTGATGACACTGTGATGTTGTGATGAAATGTCTTGTGATTGTGCTGCAAACCAATTTCCCACGGGGACAAATAAAGAATCTATCTATTTACCCATGAATCATTCAGAAAGTACTCATTATGCATACGAATGACAAGGAAGGGCGGACATAAGACATATGTTACAACAAACAAAGGATGTCTGAATGGACGATAACAATTAGTCAACAATAATAAAGTGACATAACGTTCTGTTTTTAATGAGGTCCAATTTAAATCTTGATGACCGATTTGTGAAAATACATGACTAATTACCAACAGATGCCAAAATTTTATTCAAAGTTGTGTTTCTTCCTATATCATTGCACCAACATTTTTCCTCAAAAATAAAAGCATTACCCTTTGAGCATTACCCTTTGTGGCAAACACAGTCAGATATCTTAGAACAACTTGTTTCTTGTTCCTGATGTGTAAGCTGTGTGATTCCTCTCACTGTAAGGAAAAGTCTGAGATGAAAATTATTTTCAAACATTGTGTCTTTATTCTCTGGCTCATTCAGCCCAGACCAGCCTTTCTTCTACATGATCTTTATCACGCCACTACATATTTGGCTTGCATTTCATGCAAAGAGAAGCCACAACTGCATGGCCCTTCCTCCCACCGCTAGAAACAAAGCTTAAATAGGCTATAGGAAAAGTGTCCTCTTTCGGCTGAAAAAAAAAGGCATGATTGAATATTCATGCAAATACAAAATTTGAATTAATTTACAATGCAAATTACTGTATAAACAAGCACAACTAGCTTTAGATGGATGCTCATTTAATATATGGTGGAACTCTAATGATTATCCTCCTTTGCTCCCTGGCAAACTGAACCGTCTTTTCTGCAAAATACATTAACTGAGGTCTCAGGCTGTTAAAACAGATATTCACCTTATTTCAACAAATGATGCTCATTCCTAAGCTGTACAAAAGAGCCTGTTTTTATATCTCCTCCCCTTCTCATCAACACAAAGATGAGGTTAGAGGGTCTCCTCTGTATCCTTTATCTAACAAAAATACCAACCAAGAGTTTTCTTTTTTCTTTCTTTTTTTCTTCAAGGAGAATAACATCCTTACGATACATTTTCTGATACACCCTTTTGAAAATCCCCTTGCCACTCCAAAATACTATTTCTTTTATTTAGGCAGGTCTTTATACAACTGACACAAACACAGACACACACACACACACAGACACACACACAAATATTTTGCCCAAGGCAGCTGCTGAAAGATAGGCAAGCATGCACACATACACACACACACACAAACACACACACACACGCACTTGGACAGAGCTTTCGCCTCAGCAGCCAAATGGACTGGATTCATGGAGTAACTGTGCATTGAGTCCTCCTGCCCTCCACACCCACACTTTTAGGTCTCCTCCTCCTCTTCTTCACCCCTGCCCTCTTATCCTGCTGGTCTTCCCAAAGACTCATTACGTAGCTGTCATAGGTCTTTGCTCCTGTCTTTTAGTACCCTGCGGCTACTAAGAGCATTTTCTGGTTGCCCATTGGCTACTTCACTGTGCCAAGATCAGAGTGCAAGTGAATGAGAGGATGAGTAGAGGGGAGGACAGACTGGAGAGGAAAAGCCCCCCACCCCCACCACCCCGCAAGCCAGCTACATTACAACTTATTGTCTGCAGCAGCTTCAGTCAATCATACAGTTCTCTCCCCGTGCACTAGGAGAAGCCACACAGGACCTTTACCCACCATGAACAGAAAATAGTTAAACAATGCAGAAAGTCAATATATAGTAGTACACTGGGTGCTAGAGCTTGTATAATTTATGTCTTTACATAGCTTGCCAGCAGTAGCTCTTTTTAACAACCTCACCCTGTAAAACAGTCTCAAAAGTATAAAGCATGGTAACTTGGCATGGCTTTCCAGTCTGCCATGCTCATGTTGGAAAGTTAAGGAAAATATATATATTCTAACATCTTTAAATCTACTGTGCTCGTGAAATAATAGTGTCATAAAATATTCGTAACCACGCTATGAATATGACATTTGTAACACGTCGCTACTCACCATGTTTTTGTTGTACAAACCCGCTTTGGTCTTTTTTCATCTTCGAATACAGAGGGCATTTCATTGTTTTATTATTTTCAGGCATGAAGCCTTAAAGAGATATTTGGCATCAGCAGACTAGCTGAATGTTTAAAATTATTGGAAAAAAAAAAAAAAAAAAAAAAACAACAACTACAAGAAGCAATTCTAAAGAGAGTTTGTCTATAAATATTTCAACTAGGTAACTGTGACCAAACATCAAGGAAATAAAAAGATGCATTTTAATAATAAAAAAAAAAAGTTAACATTTTGATTGAAGTAATAATGACAACAAAATATATATGAAATATGGTAAGAGCGAAATCAATACTATTAAAAAAAAAACCTCTCCCACAGTGTACTTGTTTTTCTGTGCTGAGTTAAAATTGTCCAAGCTTAACAATAAGTTAAGGATAACTTTGTGCATGGTGACAACCACTGTGTTTATACAGTATCATTTAACAATGGAGTAATTCTGATTTTTGTGCAACATGTGCAAGTAGACACTGAAAACCCTACTCTGTGTACAAACTATCGTTTTATTAAAAGATTACAAATCTGTATTTATTATTTTCGCATGACTGATGCTCCATAAGGCTGCTTTTGCTCAGAGATAGTCAGCTGTTGTATCCTGTGATAGCAAGGTCAAGGTCAAGGTCAAGGTAAACTTTATTATCCCTGCAAGGGGAAATGCATTTAGCAGCAGCTTCCTTGTGTGTAAAGTGCAGAGGATATAATAAAGGGAAACAAATAAAATACACAATAAACTGAATTTAAAAACAATAAAAATAAAAATAAAATTCAGTAAAGGTAAAATTAAGTAAGAGTTAGTACATAAATCAACAGTGCATACAAGATGTATGCACATAAGAAAAAATAACTTGTATATTCTGATGACAGCTGGTATACAGGAGTAGTTGCAGTGTACACACTGAAGTTACCAGCTCATTGTTAAAGTAATCATCAATTTCTGTCTGCTAAAATTATGCAATTGGATGCAAATGTTTCTAAGGTAATATTGGGTTGTCAGTTTTACTTGAAAACATCCCTCTGCTGTATGTAATATATTTTGCTGATTGTATTATCTAATTATCAACGTGTTGTAAATTAATTAATGAAATATTCCGCATGGAGGGCTTGCAGAGTAGTATGATCAAAAACTGACACTTTTTGCATAGATTATGTTATTCTTAATGAATGAATTCCACTGAACTGTAGTAAAACCCTGGAGGACGTCCTCTCAAAACATCGCCTCACAGTAACCGTCCATAGCCAATAGATTCCTTATTTATTTTCTGTTTAAAATGAGAGACACATTGTCTCTAACTTTGTTCACATCTAACACAAAAATGTGAATCTAATACTAACCTATCACTTGACAAAGCCTGTTCACCAGTGTTTGTACTGTGGCTCACAGTGGTGCTCAGATGTGCTTGCAGTGAAACAGTTGTTATGTGATCCACTGTGACAAAGTTTAACTAAGCCCATTCTAATTTGCATATGGGACACTTATCAGCAGTTTAATCAATAACTTCTGCTGATTAATCAGACTAATCTACTACCTGTGCGGTCACACCGGGCAACGTATTCTCATGAAACGGTTCGTATGATATCGTACGAAAAATAATGCACAAATTTTCGTGCATATTCCTACGAATTTCCAGCAGCACGAGCGATCAGCGCGCCTGCGCGAGCCCCGAAGCGAGAGCCTTAAGAAAAATGGCGGACATTCCTTTTATTCTCAGTGGAAAATGCAATATTTTAAGAGAGCTTATGCATTCAAATGCGTTTTGATAACATTTCTAGCGGGAAATGTGCATTTTATTTCCAAAATCTTCGTTCAGTTAGTGTATATAATGTTTACTTTGTTAGTTATTACGAAGATTCTTTCAGGTTTCTATCGTTGCTATGGCTGTTGCTATGGATGCTGCTACCACTGTCGCTGATGTAGCTTCCGCTCGGAAGTCCCTTCCTCACTGTCACCGTGGAAATCTGGGGAGGGAGGCGTGGGGTTAACCTGCTCTCACAGAAATCCGTGAAATGAGCATGACCTCCTAATAACGCATTGCGTGCTCCTCGCATGTAACCTGTTATAATCGACTTCTATGGTTTTAATTCCGTGTGATCACCACACAAACGGTGTTCACTGGAAGTCGGCGAGGATCCGTGACGTCATGCTGTGGGTGGTGGTTCATAGATCCCGGAAGTGCAAATTTAATCGATATTCCGGAAAAAGGTCTGATTATTAGCCATAACGTTGTAACCATCCAAGGCAGACTTACCACGAGCTATGAGGTTGTGTAACGATGGCATGTGCTTCAGCCGAGTCCACAAGTCCCGTATAATATCAACTTTATTTTAAGAAAACACGTTTTATTTGCGATGTCATATCACGGAGAAGCACTACATTACCCATAATCCTAGTGTTTATCAGCGACGTGTCTGATTTGACTTTCATCAATAAAGTCAATAAAGTGTAATAAAGTGCATGAAAGTTGATAATATGCTTATATGTTACGCCATTGAACACAACCCTTTCAGTCAGCGAAACAGAGCGGGTGGAAAAACCGCGGAAACACGTCAAAATAGCACTAACGATTTATATATATATTTTTATTTTTCATAACACATCTTTATTCGTGATATAAACATAGGCTACATGTTAAGGTTATAGTTTTGGTGTTGAAAAACTACCGTATGTATGTTTTTTAAACCTAATTTCAAAACTTTTCCCCTAACCCGGAAGAGGCGTACCAGAACTACAATCTGCGCGGAGTTGCAACACACAGAGGTGTCCTGCGCCATAGATTTTGTAGTTCTAATATGTTATGTCTATTATGTGATGTTGTGATCACTAATTTTTCAATCTTTATTATAGTTTTTGGGTGTGGGAAGAATGCCTGTTTCGTCAGATTTTATTTATTTTTTTCTTAAGATAGTGAAATCATGTTTTTTCCATGTTTTGACACTAGTCAGTGGCGCCCCCTATTGGTTTGCCATCGGGCATGATAGTAGAGGTCAAGAGCTTTCCAAAAATGTTGACCCCATGTCTGTGCCATTTTTTGTTGCTGCACTGTAAGCCTTTTGTGTCAACATTTTTGGAAAGCTCTTGACCTCTACTATCATGCCCGATGGCAAACCAATAGGGGGCGCCACTGACTAGTGTCAAAACATGGAAAAAACATGATTTCACTATCTTAAGAAAAAAATAAATAAAATCTGACCAAACAGGCGTTCTTCCCACACCCAAAAACTATAATAAAGATTGAAAAATTAGTGATCACAACATCACATAATAGACATAGATTGCAGATTGTAGTTCTGGTACGCCTCTTCCGGGTTAGGGGAAAAGTTTTGAAATTAGGTTTAAAAAACATACATACGGTAGTTTTTCAACACCAAAACTATAACCTTAACATGTAGCCTATGTTTATATCACGAATAAAGATGTGTTATGAAAAATAAAAATATATATAAAAATCGTTAGTGCTATTTTGACGTGTTTCCGCGGTTTTTCCACCCGCTCTGTTTCGCTGACTGAAAGGGTTGTGTTCAATGGCGTAACATATCAGCATATTATCAACTTTCATGCACTTTATTACACTTTATTGACTTTATTGATGAAAGTCAATTCAGACACGTCGCTGATAAACACTAGGATTATGGGTAATGTAGTGCTTCTCCGTGATATGACATCGCAAATAAAACGTGTTTTCTTAAAATAAAGTTGATATTATACGGGACTTGTGGACTCGGCTGAAGCACATGCCATCGTTACACAACCTCATAGCTCGTGGTAAGTCTGCCTTGGATGGTTACAACGTTATGGCTAATAATCAGACCTTTTTCCGGAATATCGATTAAATTTGCACTTCCGGGATCTATGAACCACCACCCACAGCATGACGTCACGGATCCTCGCCGACTTCCAGTGAACACCGTTTGTGTGGTGATCACACGGAATTAAAACCATAGAAGTCAATTAAAACAGGTTACATGCGAGGAGCACGCAATGCGTTATTAGGAGGTCATGCTCATTTCACGGATTTCTGTGAGAGCAGGTTAACCCCACGCCTCCGTCCCCAGATTTCCACGGTGACAGTGAGGAAGGGACTTCCGAGCAGAAGCTACATCAGCGACAGTGGTAGCAGCGTCCATAGCAACAGCCGTAGCAACGATAGAAACCTGAAAGAATCTTCGTAATAACTAACAAAGTAAACATTATATACACTAACTGAACGAAGATTTTGGAAATAAAATGCACATTTCCCGCTAGAAATGTTATCAAAACGCATTTGAATGCATACGCTCTCTTAAAATATTGCATTTTCCACTGAGAATAAAAGGAATGTCCACCATTTTTCTTAAGGCTCTCGCTTTGGGGCTCGCGCAGGCGCGCTGATCGCTCATGCTGCTGGAAATTCGTAGGAATATGCACGAAAATTTGTGCATTATTTTTCGTAGGAATTTGTACGAACTTTGAATGAGAACAGCCTGCACCGGGGCATCAGGGAGAATCTTCATCTTGTAGATTTTCTTGGAAATTCCCAAACTGAAATGGAGGTTGTTGGGTTGGAACAATCCACTGGTTGCAATCTGTGCAAGTTCAGACCACTTTGGCTCTGAGTTATTTTCTTGTCTTGTGGCCAACAGTTTTATAACCCATTACTTAAGAGTCTGTGTCTGATGACGGTTCAGGTAATGTAAATCAATATCAATATGCTGTGCACCTCTCATTAAGAAATTAAACTCCACAGCTATAAACTGTAAGTTTATCAATTGTTATGTCAACTATTTATAAAAGACCAATTCTGTTGATGGTCCACTTTATGTAAGTTTGATGGCCACTGTTTAGCGGACATAAACATTACAGAGTTGTAGTTCTGTCTGAAATTGGTTTTTCATTGTGGTCTTTTACTGCTGCGCTGCAGAGTTTCTACTTGTGCTGCTTCCCCAGTCTTGCAGTGATTGCAAACACTGGAAAATATACATTTGCCTTCCATTTGCCTGCAAAAGCTATTTAGAAAAAATCTCTGCTCATCAGGGTACAAATGGTATGCTATGAAATGGTATGAAATGAATCGTCCCAGCCAAATATGACAATAATATTATCATTCTATAATCAAGCTGTTTGTCACCCAAAGCTGCAAGACACAAATGACCCACTTTTAAATTTCAAACCAGTGCACCCCAGAGAAGCTGTACCACACCAAGCTTTGCTGTAGAAAGACCAACTTATACTGAGATGATGGAGGTGGACATTTCCTATGGCACATGGGAAGCAAGGCCACCCAGAGCTCTCTGCCTCACCATGTGAGTGTCTGGAGTTGTAGTGTTGCCCAGTAAGCAGGGCAGTGGAGAGCAGGGATCACGGTGGCCCTGAGGTGGGTGGAGACAGTGAAGATGGCAGAGCACGGTTGGAGTGACTCTGCCCAGGGGTGAGGCCTGGGCAACAGTACATCTTATCTCCACCTACGTCTCAGCACCTCTGGTCCCTAATGCAAACCACAGAAGGCACCACTCAATCAAAGCAACTGGCCTTGTGCATTTCCTGTAACCTCAGAGACGCTGCTTTATATAAAAATAATGCCAACAGTGACATAGAGGCTTTGTGGTTAGCGCTGTCCCTCCACAAGCAGGAAAGACCTGGGTCACATTTCAAGAAACTCTCCATAATTTGCAGCCTCTGACAGGCTGCGAATTAACACACCCTTCATTCAACACCCCTGGATGAAGGGGATGCCCCTTAGAGAATCTCTTGGAGAACATTTGTGGGAGTGGTTATTTGTAAAAACCTCTTTGGAGCAAGTTATGTTAGCACTTTTGAAACTGGATGCTTTTGAAAGCTGCACTTGCAGATGGATCTGAAATGTGGATATGTTTACCGGCAGAATGTGCAGTTGGTGCAGGCAATCTGGAGACACTCAAAGGCTCCGGTGGACATTTGGGCTTTATCAAGTTTAGTAAATCTCTTATGCAGTTGAACATGAGTTACTACTGTACCTGCCCATAATGTCATAATATAATTTGCAGCCTTACAGTAGGAATTTAAACATGCACTATCTGGCCAGAGGATGCGATCAAGAACAGCAACAAGTGTGTATGTAAATGTATGAGCCACTCCTCTCTCCCTCCCTCCAAAAGTGTACGTCACAGCTGTACGAAGGCCAGCCTGTGCCTGCATGGTAACAGCTAAGCTAAACCAACTGTTGTGTGTTGTGTTACATTTACATTGTTCACATATCATGGCCTTTTTAGCTTAGCGCCACCACTTTAGTTGTTGTACTGCACATATTTTAGCAGCAAACTTAGAAGAGGGAAAGGACTGAGAACAGCAACATGGCTGGTTCATGCAAGTCGGTATTGCATTATATCATTACATTTCAAAAAGACTTTACAAAGCATACACTTTTTTTCAGGATTGTTAATAGGTTTGAAAATTAGGCTACATAATACAAAAGTGCTGAAAACATTCGGAATTGTTCGGAATTGATTCCACAGTATTGATCTGCCCATCCCTATTTGTTAGCCACAGTGTGTACAGGTGGGTCAACTGAACCAGTCAAAAGGAAAAGTTCCAACAAAATACAAAACACAACATTTTCCTCTGACCCTTCACGTGATCCATCTACTTCACATTCGCTGGCAGGAGAAACCTGTGGAAGCCTCATCCAGCTAAGTCACAGACAAACTGTCTTGATGGATAGAGAGCACTAGGGGAAAATGGGAAAATATATTGTTTTTGGGGGATTTTGGTGAATTATCCCTTTAGCCCCTATAATTTGTGAGCTCCCCATCTGGCATGGAGTGTCGTTAAACAAATGAGCCTCATTGAGTATTCACGTTCTGTTCCATGTTGGAAGGCAGTTCAAAAACAATTTGATTGCACACAAGATCAATTTTATTTTTTAATATACTGACATATGAAAGCCACTTTATCAGGGCAGATGAACTTGAATGTCTCCTTACTGACAACGTCACCCTGTTGCCCTGCAACCAACACTAATGCACCCCTGAGCAGTACGTGTGTGTGTGTGTGTGTGTGTGTGTGTGTGTGTGTGTGTGTGTGTGTGTGTGTGTGTGTGAACCTGTGTACTATTGCAGAGAAGAGTGGACTTGTGCGGTTTATTCAATATTGCAGACAATACCACTGCTTTAAGCCACCTGGGTAAACAGGTTATTGCCATATCAATCATTTACAGTGACATCCAATGGTCGGGACCACAGACAATATTGACCAGCAGACTGACAGAGATTAATGCTGCTGCACATGAAGAGGCCTATCCAGCCCCTCCTCTATCCATCCCCTTCTCCCACCTCCATCTATTACTTTTCTCCTGTGCTCTTTCCATCATCTATTTTCTCCTCTATTTCTACCATCATCTATTTTTGCCTTTTTCTTACTCCTCCTTCCTTTATTTACCTATTTTCTTGTCTCTGTGTCTCTCAGTCATGAACATGAACAGATCCCTTTTAGTCCAATGTGGCTTCAACAAGCATCTCACAGCCACTCTTTGGATATATGTGAGCTTGTGGGAAGTTGGCTACAAAGAGTTAAAATGAGCTTTATATTAGGCATCCTCTGGAATATGAATAGAAACACTAATAACTCTCATAAAATGCAGCTCAGTAACAGCTCATCTCCTTGATCAGACCATTTTCTCTGGAATTTTGGGGTGGGGTCGATGGTCAGGTTACATTTGATTGATATCTCCGTGCCTGGCCCTTCTAATTACATGACACACACAATTTCACATTACCACTAATAACAAGACGGAGGATGTGGTGCAATAATTCAGTCCCAGTTTTATGAACCTAAAATTTAGATTTTCCCAATCTCATTCTGGTTAGATGGTTACTGACTTACACAATATATTACACGGTGCAACTACTGGCCATATCATTCATCACTGATAGAATTAATTAGAGCACACAAAGCATTAGCAAAGACATCTAATTTGTATTTAAAGCTATTCATGTAAAGCTGGCTCCACGATGTCACCATTAATAAATGTCTGTAAATTATTATTGTTATAGGTGTTCACTGACACTGCTTATCTTGTATATGTCCACATGCCAGATTTATAGCTCATGTCATGAAAGAAGAGAAAGACATTTCAATCAATAACATTTCAAATTTGGAAATGCTATTGATTTTTAGATGCTTTTAGTAGGGCTTTAGGGATTTAACTCAGTTATTTCTATGTGAACTGTATCATGTTATGTGCATTTGTGCTGGTATTTGCAGAGAGATTTTTTTTTTTTTTTTTCATATCAGTGATATTTTTCTTGTAAAGGTGAACTTAAGGAGCATGGAGGAAAAGGAGGAGCTGTTTTAATGATAACATTCCCCTGTGGGTGAGGAGCCAGATGAGTAAATCAGGTGAAACCAAGTGTTAAATGCATGAGAGTAGAGCTGATATATTATTGATGACCTATGGTCATTGCATGACCAAATCCACCTTAACACACACAGTCTCTCGCTCTTTCTCTCTCTCTCCCTCCCGCTCTCTCTCTCTCTTTCTCTCTCTCTCTCTCTCTCCCTCCCTCCCTCCCTCCCTCCCTCCCTCTTTTTCTAAACACCAAGTCCTAAAACAGACCATAAAGTCCTGCCAGATATGTGGCTTAACATCAGCAGCGGCTGGTTCCTGCTGCTATAATGTCTTTTTTGAGCCAAATACTCTAATATTTTATACTGTTGGAAGACACATAGAGGATTTTCACAGCTTCCTGCAGTAACAAATAAGCCACTGTCATATGGAACATCCCTCAGTAATTCAGCCTTACGCTTTAATGTTTACTCTGCCTGAAATTAATGAAATTAATTTCATTGAACACAGACTTATAACCACATTGCTGTTCAATTTTGTGCAACAGCAAAAAGCAGAGATATTTCCAATTATTTCTCATAAAACCTCATCTCACCTCGTTTGAGTGACTTCCTCTTAATTTGGATGTGAAATTAACATATTTTCATGAAATAGCTGAAGGGATAGGAGGGTGTGTGTATGTGTGTGTGTGTGTGTGTGTGTGTGTGTGTGTGGATGTGTGTGTGCGCGTGCGTGCGTGCGTGTGTGCGTGCATGCGTGCGCGCGTGTGTGTGTGTGTGTGTGTGTGTGTGTGTGTGCGTGTCTGCATGACAAAATCCAAATGATAGGTATGACACATCCTGCCATCAATCAGGGGGTGGGGGGGCAATGACAGAGCAGGAGTGTGCTATTTTTTACCCTTTATGTGCCCTGCTACGAGAGAGCAGCCTCTTTCTTTTTCTGCAAAATGCAGCTAAAATGCCCCACAGTTATACTAATCCAAACCTGGCCTGCCCCAGACCTGCCACAGCCACAATCTGCAATTCTAACCCCCTATAAACCCCCCACCGGAGCAGACAGGGTTAAGTGCTTTGCTCATTGGCAAATAAGCAGTAAAAAAGAAGAGTGGAGTGACAATAAAAACACTCTTTTATTTTTAATTTTCACTGCATCACTGAACCTCCATAAAGCTCCAGGGATCTCCAGGGATCTGAGCCCTGGAGCTTTATGGAGGCTGGGAGCAAGCTTGGCTGTCTAGGCAAATTCTGAGCTCGTGTATACCCTTAACCAGGGACGGAAGTGACTGATCACATTCACTGATGCTGCTGTAACTGAGTAGATTGTTTGTGCACTTGCACTTTTTTGAGAAAGTCAAAGTCAGTGGTCTTACTTCTACTTAAGTACATTTTTGCTTGAGTATTGTCCTTCACCACATTTTAAATCACGTCCATTACAGAGAACTAATGAGCAGTGACAGATTGTGGAACCTTTCACAGGGAACGCCCAGTCAGCAAAGATGAGAAGACGAATGAGGTTCTACTTTGTTGCTTCTACTTATTGTCATTTCCAAATTTCCAATAAAAGCTGGTCTATGAAAAACTGCAGATGGTCGATGGAAGTGAGGAC
The DNA here is from genome assembly GCF_902150065.1 of Myripristis murdjan. Taxonomy (NCBI): domain Eukaryota; kingdom Metazoa; phylum Chordata; class Actinopteri; order Holocentriformes; family Holocentridae; genus Myripristis; species Myripristis murdjan. The sequence continues at coordinate 16,975,621 of NC_043982.1, forward strand.
CATTTAGATTGAACTGGCAAAAATGCGGAATAAGAGAGGGAAAGAGCAGAGTTATATCACTGAGGTGGCCTCACAATGAGAACCATGTAGACTCAGCTCATACAATATGTAAATTGAGTCTACAGGGTCCTCACTTCAATCAACTCTCAGTAGTTTTGCACAGTGCACATTCAATATACTTTGTATTGTATTCTGTCATCCTTTTAAAACTGCATGAAAAAGATGATACCTACACAGTTTTTACTCTAAAAACATTTTAAATATTTTACTTCTATGAATTTTACTTTTACTTAAGTTGATTTTTACAGCAGGACTTCAATTTCAGTCTACTCTAGTTTACTTGAGAAGCAGTTTGTAGTACTCTTTCCACCACTGACCCTTACATTGCTTTATATTATTAATTTGTTTTGCTCAGTGCATAATATGGTGAGAATAAGAAATCATAGCATTAACCAAGCAATTTCATGCCTTTCAGTATTGATCAAGCAGCTTCATACTTCTGGTAATACTGGGTTCAGCTAAATAACCTGATGATGATTCATGCATAGTGGTCACTACAGTGAAAAGCTGTGTTTTCTTCTATATGCATGGGTTTTGATGCTGTGGGCTCAAGTTGCACATCAGCCACCAAAGTGGACGCTAGAGTGTCATCCCATACACTGCCACCTATTGGTCAGGTGTTGTAAGTGCAACACAAATTTCTCCACACCAAGATGGCCAACAGAAAGCCAGAAATAACAAGCAGATAAGGAATATCTTGCCAATCCCTCTAAATAGGAGACCTCTGTTAGGTTAAAAAAAAAATTTGTTACATCAAGTAACAATTTCCAAGTGTTCCTTGGAAATGGAAAAAAAATGGAAACTATAAAATTTCCAACAATTTTCCAAGTGATTTTATGTTGTGGGGAAATTACAACTAATCACCTGTCCGCTAAATTGGACATCATGCATCACTGTCTATAATTTAACAACGATTCATACTATTACTGCAACTTTGTTGTTTTGAAAATACTTTGTCTTTAGTCCCTTTTCTGGCTGTTGATCAGCTACATATTTATTCATTTATTATGTAACTGGCTGGGTATTTTCTGTAAAACAATATTCTGTGCAGATTAGTTGTATTGTGTGAGTAACAGTTACCATCTTTATCATCATAATTTGTAGAGATCAAGGGCAATACAGGCTAGAGAGGCCTGAAGGTTAGCAGAGGAAACATCATCAGTCCAGTAATGATGTTAAGGGCAGCAGTGATGATGTGTGTCTGCCATCAAATGAGGATTCAGTCAATAGTGACAGAGTAGCTGAGAGGGCAGAGGACTGCTGAGGGATGAAATAGTGACCAACACATAATACACAGCTCATATTAAATATTTCTTCAAGTTGAATGCTCAAACACAGGAATAATATCTAATTAATATCTTAGTGATATAATTAAGGCCCAATTTGCTGGATATAAGCTAAACACTTTCACATGTAAGGAAAATGATCTTCACGGGCAAGTATGTATTTGATTGATTTAAGATATTTCATCTCACTAAGATTTGGTCTAGAATTTATTTTGTCATATGATGCGTGGTAGTTAAATTTTTTGGTGCTCACTGTCCCTCAAACTGCCTTATCATCCATTTCACTGAGTGATTTCCTTTATTTTCTAGGATTCCTTTCCACAAACCTCAGAGAATGAACATGAACTTGGTGTATTCAGTATTATGTCGTTGGAGAGAGCAACAGCAGCAGTGATATCGATAGCAATAGCACAGTAAGAACAAGAGATTAAGTATTCCAGTTGAGATAAAAGCTAAATGTCGCAGCCCTCATTGTGGCTGCATTGCATTATGGTGCATTGAGGCGACTGTCAGAGGAGAAATTGCTATTGATGTCTGTGTTGAGAAAGTTTTCTGCAGTAACACACACACACACACACATACACACAGGTCGGAAGACAAGAGGAGCAAAGAGGCAGTGTGGAAGACAAAGGGAAGAGTTCAATGCTAAAGAGTTAGTGAAATTTGCACTGTAGCAGAACACAGACTCCCTCTGATTATCTCTAATTAACCTCCATGGAATAGAAATACCAAGCACAGAGGGATTACCAAACAGAAGCATGATCTGTGTGTGTGTGTGTGTGTGTGTGTGTGTGCCACCGACCCTAATGTACTCACAGTCCCAGACTCTGCCTCAGGCCCATCACACACACACTCCTCAGCTGTCTTCCCTTGCACACAACACACACACCCGCAACCCACCCCCACCACACGCACACAGACACACACACACACACACACACACACACACACACACACACACACCTGCCCCGACAGTGATAAGGCTTATATACCCTAGGGGGGCAGTCACTGTCTCTGAGCCCTCCAAAAAGATCACAACAATTCAGTTTCAAAGACAGCCAACACACACACACACACACACACACACACACACAGGCACGCACGCACGCACGCACGCGCACATGCACACACAGAACCTCCCTCAGCTAGAATGAAAAGGTTTCACAATCCACTTACATAGCATTACCATGCTTTTAAATGAGAACGTCTCTAATTGCTTAATGCCTAGACAGAGCAAGACAATCAGTGTCACCAGTGAAATCAGAGAGAGGCTGGTGAGCAGAGTAACGTCATACGCATACAGCCAAAAGACATTTAAGTATAAATCGATCCTAATGTCTGGCAAAGAGCTTTTTGTTTTGTTTTGTTTTGTTTTGTCATACAAAAAATCCACATGCATCCATTTATGTTTTTCTATAAGAGCCAATAAAGAGAATAGGTCTGAGTGGGTTGTCTTGGCACTCAAGCACTGTCCATTAATTTAGAAAGACACACATGAAGACATAGAGTTTGCTTGGACTGGGTTGGGCTGGATTCCCCAACCTAGGACTAGGCTGGCCTAAACCCCTTTAACACAGATATTTTAACACATCACCAGGTCAACATTTCCTGTGTGTGCTCATTTACACAGGCCATAATAACACAACGAAAGGCGATAAGGGCAGACACTAAATATTAAGTAGACACTAAATATTAAGGATATACGAGAGAAGATGTTACTTTTAAACAAGTCATTGTTTCTGTGGCACTGGCACCTAATTTTAACCCATTCCGTGCCAACACCACACAAAGCATTGTTAGGAAAGTCATGCACATCTCATATATTTCTGTGAGACCAGACTGGTAGCTCTCACATTTCAGAATCCTTCAGTGTAAAAGAAAAGTATGTGAAAACAACAGATATTATGTACGTCTTCAAATTCTTCAAAGTTGTGTTTGATTGTGTGCCAACTGTCTTCCGTGATTGGTTCTCAGATATACACAAAAGCATCTTTTGTCACATGGCTGAATGTGCTTGACACCATAACCTTACAGCTCCCGTTCACACAGCCAGAAAATTCCCCCAGATTTTACTAGGTCTTGACCTTGAAAATTGCAGTAGCAGAATGCTCTGGAACAGTGATACTGTTCCAGCTCACACTCATCCATAAGCCTGCCAGAACAGTGTGCCTGTTTGAAAAGCAGCTCTAGCTTGGGCCATGATGCACTGGGTGGGTCTTGGCAAAGCTGCTCCAAAGGCCACGGTAAGTAGGGCTCTCCTGAGCTGAGCTAATGTGGACATAAAAAAACAGAGGGGTGATGAGGGTGAAGCACAAATTGGAAGATGCAAAAAAGCACAAGGATGGAGATGAGCAATGCTGCTGGAAAAAAAAAAGATAAGTGCACTGGTAAGAGGAAGTATGATAAGACAAAAGAGAGCAGGAGGAGGGGGTTTAATTGGCTATTACAGCAGTGAAACAATGGGGACATGTTAGTCAGAATGGGAGTTATTTCTTCCTTATCGATGATCTCAGAGTCCTTGCAATCAGCAGCTGACAACAGCCTAACACAGGTGGCCTGCTGTGCATTTGTGTGTGTAGTTGTATGTGTCTGTGTGTTAGACAGCTTGCTGTAATTGGATGGTATCTGCTCACCACTGGATATGGTATTCTGAAGAGTTATTCATTATTATAAGCCAAATACACGTGTGCGCACGCACACACACACACACACACACACACACACACACACACACACACACACACACACACGTGCACGCACATACACACACACACACACTACATCATCAGTAGGAGATAAAGGAGTGAAATGCATTACAGACAGGGTGGTGTGACAGAATGAGAACCAGGCCGCAGAAAAATCGAGGAAGACAGATTTCCACATCCCACCCCCACCTCTGTCTCCTGACACCACACTGATTATACTGACCCTCAGTGCACTCACGCACACACACACACACACACACACACACACACACACACAAACAAACACAAGTCTGTGCTTGCCAGATCCCAAGTGCTGAGCTTGGTGTGTTTGAACAAGGCAGCCTGTTAGAGTGTCTGATTAGACCTCTGTTTGAACAGAAAGAGACAGCGACCTATCAGCAGACGGCAGGGACGAGCCAATCATCCAATGGCTCGTCTCCACAGTGGGCCACTGCATCTAAACAGGCTAACACACACTCACATCACGCATGCTCACACAGGGACAAGCCGACTGACACTGAGGAGGACATACAGACAGACACGCCCACACACCCAGCAGGTTTCTGCCTATAATGCATTTAGCTGTGCTCAGATGGATGCTGAGAGAGGCAGCCAAATTACACTGATTCAATTGACAGTGACCTTCCCACTGTGTAGCAGGTGCAGGTCACCATGAAAAACAGCTGGCAGGCACAGTCTTTCTTTCTGGCTATCTTCACATTACAGTTAAAGATGGTGCAGCTCTATTTCCTCATATGTGGCACGCACCTGATGTTTTCTAATCAGTACTAACCAACTGTGCTGGGCCCATCAATTAGTTTATTACAAATGCATGTTGCACGCCTGAGTTTTGTTCACATGCGCAGAGCCTTATTTTAAATTCTAGTGAAGATTCCAAGGTTTTCAAAAATACCAAATACATGCTGCTGAATTACATGGAAATATGTTTGAAATGATGCACAAGGCATACATCTAGATATTTTCTGCTTGATGTAATAGTGCTGTCATAAAACACCATCTTAGGCTTGAATATTTTACACAATATAAGTGTGATGTAAAGTTGGTGAAACATTGCAACCAGCAAATACAGTGGATATGTGTACATGTATGTGTTGTTGTTTTACAATTTTTTTTTTTTTTTTTTTTTCAAACTTCAAAGCAATCCAATGGGAAATGTCAAGGGTTCAAGAGTTTAAGGTGCATGGAGTCACGCTTTTCAATTCCAGTCTGCACAACATAGACGTGGTGCAAAATCAGATCTCAAGGCATGTAACTTACATGTGACTTGTCCTTGAATGCTCTAGTCACAATTTGCCTGCATTTCCATGACAAAAAGCAAATCTTACATCATTCACTGGGGACATCTGTCACAATTTTAGCGCCTTTGGCAGCTTGGCTTCTGTCCCAGACCCATATGTTTCTTGTCATGGAGGTGGCAGCAAGTGGAGCAGATAAAGCAAGGGCTATTGCCTTTGCCACTTTTGTCTCTCTTGCCTGTATCATCATCATCTGCTGATGAAGTTGCCATCGTTTTTGCAAATTTAGTAGAAAATTTAACAACAAGACTGTCCTGCATAGTGGAGGAGAAGCATACTAAATAGAATGAGATATTTACTTTGCTGTCAGTTCATATTGGTATTGTCTGTGGCTTACATCTTAGAACACATATGAACAGTGATCCAAAAAATTGGATATGGCAGCAATTCAGAATGGAGCATGGAGGCTTGTGGTAAGAGCATGAAACATCTTTCTCTCTGTCTCTATCTCAGCATCAGGGTGTCTGCAAAATCAAGTAAAAAATATTATGTAAATCAAGTAAAAATATTAAACTATATATATATATATATATATATATATATATATATATATATATTTTTTTTTTTTTTTTTTTTTTTTTTTTTTTTTTTTTCAGCACATACACAGAATGGACAGCTAGTGGGCTGTGAGCAGTTATTTGCTGAATTTGTTGATTTTAAGTATTAATGATCTTTTCCAGAATCACTGACTCCACCTTTAATAGGAGAAGTAATATAGCAATGTTAAACAAAGATTCAGGGAGAAATCCAGTATAGAAAGGGGAGGGTTCTTTCTCCCATTACGCTCCATTTTAGCTGCAGCTGTTACTTTGTGTTGTGCTTGGCCAGTTTACCACTGGAAAAAACGAATTACACCCTAAAATAGCAAAAGGGCAAGTCATCAATCCCTATCCCATTATTAAACAGTATTAGCTTGGGATTTTCCTAGAGACTTCTTTGCCATATCCAAGACCTTTTAAATCCTTAAATTCAGATGATGTGATAGAAGGCACTTTAAGACTTTGCAGACACCCTGTGTGTGTTTGCCCATCTGTCTGTGACTATTCTTTTGTTGTGTTATGCTTTTTTATGTAAGACTATCCATGTGAGTAGTGTCTGGTTTTTGTTTGCCTGTGCGCTGGGAGGCTAAATGTGGGCGTTTTTTTGTGTATGCATGTGTGTGTTTCGCATTTGGGGAGTGGGGGGTGGGAGGTGAATTAGACTTCTCCTTGACCCCCTCCCATCTCTGTCTACACCAGAGTCTGAGTGTCTGTGTGTCCCTAAAGTCCTCCAGAGACAGACAGTCTGTCTCTGACAGCAGGCCCTGCTCCACCTTCAGAAATGACCCTTCACATCAAACCTTCCCCAGACAGACCCTTGCTTAACCCCTCACCATGTACTCTTACCTCTGTGCCCTCTCACCTCCACAAACACACCCGCATACATACCATGTCGCCACTCTGTCCTCTGCCTTTTTTTTCTCCTGTCACAAAGTCACCCCGCTATTTTAAAAGCCTCAGTGCCCCCCTATTGTTTTTTTTTTCTTTCTGCCTGCGTCTCTCTCCCACTTCCCCTCTCCCTCTCTCTTCAGGTAGTCTTAGCTACATAATTAGGTGCCATTTCTCCAAAAGGGAAAGCACTGGCAGTCGATGTGAACATTCTCACTCATTCATTCTCTCTGCTAAAATGAAACAAAATCCCTCATTTATTCAATCTGAGTGATCATCAATTGAATCGCGGCACCCTTTTAAAATGCTGAAGTCATAGCCGCTATAATGAAAGACTTTTTGCTCAATCACTTTTCTTTGTCTTCATGGGAAATGATCATTATTAGGCCACTCGGGGTTGCTGGGGTGGAGAGTTAAGCTAATGACTGATAGAAATCTCTTTGTTTTGCTCTTGTAGCAAACTGGTTTTAGATGCAGGGGGAGGGCTGATGTGATTAGGGCCAAGTGTTGCTTAATAACAGAATGACTGACTATCAGGGAAAGAATAATCACTGTGCTTAATTCAAGTCCTGCATTTACAGGTCATTTAAGACTCTATCTGATGGGACTAATAGACAACAAGCGACGGAGGCGTACAAATTTGATTGAATAATGTGCACAATTATGTTTTAATAAGAAAACTTGTTGAGTTGTTGAGTGACTGCATTGCCCTCTCTTTTGCTATGCACATATATTAGCCATCGCCTCTGGAAGCAGACAGTTTGACAAGCACCTCTTGAAACATTTGTCTTAACAAAAGGCCACTTATAATTGTGTGCGTGACTAAGTTTGACCTCCACTACAGCTGGGAGGGAGCAACAGATCACAGAGCGAGCAGTGGAACTCTCTGCAGGTTTGACAAAGCCTTGGGGTGGACTACATTTACACCTACACACACACACATCAAACATTTATTCTTTGCTCCTCTATTCTCTGAGCACCCACAGTGTATTTTCCACTTGCTGGGTGATAATTCTCTTTTTGACAAAATTGCAAAAGAAATTTATTGAACAACTCAGTAAAACTGGTTATTCCTAGCCCAGCCGAATGGTGGGAAGGAGATCACGCCACAGCAAAGAATACAACACCACTATAGAGCAGTGGATGCTGGAAGAGGCCTAATCAGTATGAACTGAGGAAACCAGTATATGCACAACACAAGTACATGTGCACCGTGAGCGTGATATCATTACCCCCCAACCCCCAATCATCGCCAGACACAGGGGAACAGAGGGCGATATTGTGTGCCGGACACAGCTGCTCCGAGAAGGGCAGTCCCCTTTTTGTGTTTCCCCTTCAGAATGTGATACTTGTTCCCACGGACAAACACTGACACACTCCTGTTCATGCATTTCTCTCACCCACAGCACACACTCCGCCCATGCTTCAACCCATAACCAATTTTGTGCATTTCCCTTGCTTCCACACCTCTCTCTCTCTGTCTACTTCCATCTCGCTTTCCAAATACTTTGTAATCTGTCAATGCCACTCTGTGCCCGCCTCCCCCCACTTGCTCTTCAGCACTCCTCCTCTATTTGTACCCTCTCCATGCTCTTTTCTCACCCACCCTGTGACCACCTAAATTGCCCCTGCTGTGGTGTTGGAAGCATCTCTATATTTACCCCATCTCCACCCTGCTTCCGCCCCGGCAGGCAATGCTATGCATCTTTCATCTGTGGGGCTGGATGACCTATATTCTCAGTCTGCCCCCATGCAGCCACAGTTCACCACTGCTCCTCTCTGTCCCGCTGCTCTCTTACTGGCCCCAGGCAGTGGCTGTGGGTGTGGCAGCCCAGCTGAATTAGAATGGACACTACAGGCATAGATTCCCATTCAAGGCAATCTATTTGCTTGTGTGAAGCATGTTGTGTTTCTCAATTAAAATGACAAAACAAAACCATATTATATTTGGAGGAAGATGTGACAAAGAGGCATGGACTGGGACCGGTGGTGAAATAAATATTTCAAACTCAACTGTTTGGGAAGAGTTGCTGTGTTAGATACATGATGTGACTGAATATAGGTCAAAGCAAAGCAGTTCCTGTAGCACATGACCCAGTTTACCCTTTGTTTTCACAGTGCCTTTATTGCACATTCCAGTATAAATCAGCTAATTATCAATTGTTTTAAATTTCTGTTGCACTATAAATATACAGGCAGAGTAGATCAAACAGAGCATGATGATAATTCTATGATGAAGCCAATTTGCGATAAAAAGAACACACTCTTGATTTGGTGCTTATTGTCCTTGACATATAATGGTTGTTTTTTGTTCAGCAATGAATATGCAATTGCATTCCCACTGATCCAGGTCGGTAGCTTGGAAATAGCTTGAGGTGCTGCTAAAGAAATGCTCTTCTTTTATACTTATTCGCTGTTATCATATTAAGAAAAGTGCCTTTTTTGTTCTGAAGTGGACCTGAAAACTCCTGATTGTGCACAGTATCACTCAGAATGGTAGTGAAGTGGGTGTACTGAGAAATGCAGATGAAATATAGATAGCATATTGTTACATTGCTCGAAGTTACACAATAGTTGGCTTTCCACTGTTGTGCCAAACACAGGCGTGGTAGTGCATGCCAAGGCCAGTTGCACTTCCATTGTATCTTTGGGTCTTTGTTTGCACCCCCATGGGGCTATGTTTCCAGGTGGTAATGACCCACCACATGTCCATGAAGTCAGACTGGGCTAACCGAGGTCTGAGGCGCAGTTAAGCGTCATAAGTGGGGAGACGGGTGCAGCTGATAAGTAGCGATGTCAGTGCAACACTTGCTTTTGAAGCAGAAAATAATGGAGAAAATCTGAGAATGACAAAAAATGGAGAACAACTGGCAGTACTTGTCAAACAAGGACATTAAGGCTCTGCTCACTATCTGGGCAGAGGAAAATATCCATTGTCAAATCGGCAGTGTTTGCCAAAATTTAGGACGTTATGCAACATATAGTGAGCGAACTGGCAGGGGTGAGGACCCAATGCACAACGGAACAAAAACTGAAAAAACAAAACAAAACTGAGGTCTCTGTACAAGGCAGTTGAAGCACACAACACAAAGTTGTATCCAAAGGAAAAAAAAAAATCTAAAATTGTCATTTTATAAGTGACACACCTTTTAGTTGGGAGGTTATTGCATTTTTTTCCGGATCACCCAGCCGCACCCACTGACAGCATATTGCAGATCACTGCTGGACTAGCACCTTTTGAAAATGAATAGGGGCAGTATATGTCTGCCTGATTGCTGAATTAAGGGTAAGTCGTCAATAAATTTGTCGACCTGGTTAAAGAGGTCCACCTGTGATTTCTGAATTAGAGTCAACATGAGTAACCACCAATCTGTTTCCAAGTGGCTTTGTCCTTCAGTGGGACTCAACTGTCTTACAGGGTGATGTCCAACAATGTCCTGAATATGCTGATAAGGACAGTTCAGCCAAATCCAATGGGCTAGTGACAAACTGCACTGCATGCCGGAGGAGGCGTGACCAACAATGACTTAGCGGAGAATAGCCAGGCTGGAGAGAGAACGAGTCTGATTTGAAACTGCTCACTGTACCCAGCAAATGCTCAGAGCTGGGGAAGATAGAAGGCAGTGCTGGGCAGTTTAAAGGGAGAAAAACCCTGGCTTCTGGCCTCTCTTGCTCTCAGCTGAGTTGGCTATTCAAGGATGACAGTGGGGTTTTCACCTCAAACAGGCCAGCATCTTGCCTTCAGCTGCTGATCCCTACTGCAGTGGCAGTTTACGTCATGCAGCCGACTCACTCCTCTCTCCGCTGGGCTGATGGTGGCTTTGTCCTGTGATTCTGGAACAAATTGGGGCCCAGCGAATGAACCTGTTGCCCTCACGAATCAGGCTCGGAGAAGAGAAATAAGTTACATTACATCCCGAAATAAATCCATTCATCCACTTTCTGTACCTGCTTATTCCTGTCCTATCCTAGCAGGCATTGAGAAGGCAGGGAAACACCCTGAACAGCTCGCCAGTCAGTCACAGGGCTAATACACAAACACAGACACACATGCACTTATGGCCAATTTAGAGTCTCCAGTTCAGCTGACCTGCATGTCTCTTTGGACTGTGGGAGGAAACTCGAGCACCCGCAGGAAACCCACACAAACACAGGGAGAACATACAAACTCCACACAGAAAGGACCAGGATGACCTTCTTGACCTCTTGTGAGGCACTGTTCCCTCACAGCACTGAGACAACCACTAACCCCCCTCCCAAACCACACACACACACACAAAATAATTAAAAATACATAGATACATAAATATTGCAAACCAAAGCCCACATTACCAGCGAAAGTTGGCTAGTGTAAATAATGACTGACAAAGTTTTTCATAAAGATTGAGTGTTCAGCATTTAATGAAGAATTTCCAACTCATATTTAACACACTGTTGACTCCTTCATGCGCATTCTGGTCATCTTGCAGATATTTTTGACATCTCTTTTTGCAGGATAAGATGAGGGGAATCTTCTTACTGATGTTAAGAAGGCTAAAATGTAACTAAATAATGACCTGTCTGTTAGTTCAGTGGCTGTAATGTGATTACTGAAAATGGGAAAGTAATGCCTCACTCTAAATATATAAATCTATTGTGGTAACAGTTGCATTACTGTTAACCGTTAATGCTGTTAACAGTGCTAGTTATTGGCACCGGAGAGAGGGCACAGGCAAGGATTAATACACATAAACACACACACATGGATAAACATACTGATGCACGGGCTTAACTTGTTTGTCCATATGCTAACAGGGTTTAATCATTTGCTGTTAATCCACGAAAGCTGTTTAGAGTTTCTCTTTTTAACGGATGATCACCACACTTCTGCCTGTTTATATTTCTGTCTGCACATCATTTACTCTCTGTCTGTCCATCCATCCATCCATCCATCCATTCATCCACCCCTCTATCCATCCATTCATCCATCCATCAAACCAGAAAATATCCAGTGAGCTCAATCTTGGGGAAAACAAGGAAATCATGTGAAGTGGTTGCTAGATGGCACAAACTACTGCAGGCAGGCTCCATCTCTACAGCTGAGCAGTTCAAAACCATTTTCAGTAAGTGTATACTATTTCCACATGAGGAGCTAAAATTGCTGTGCTTCAACTCTAGCCCTGATGCATTTGAAAAAGTGTAGAGGAAAATTGAATAAAATCGATCTTCAGAGGTACCACTCAAATGTGAAACGCCATATTTATTTATTATGAATCAATGACCACACTCCCTTTCACATACCAAGTAAAAACATTGAGCCAGCAAGACAAATGATGATCAGATGTTCCTCTCCCAGTGGTATGAATTTGTATTACTAATGTCGCTCGCTAGCTGCCCTCTGCACTAGAGATGCTGAGTCACAGTTGTTCCCATACCCCTGGAAAGTGACCTCTCTTTGGGCTAGAGACAGGTGTCTGCCCCTCCCCCCACAGACAGGACCCCCAACCTGGTTCTCACACCCACCCAGCCACACACACACTCAAACTACGCACACACACATGCACAGACTCACAGGGCAGCTTCCGGGTTATCGGGCCACTCCGACACGCACAGGCCAAGCTGTCATGTCAGGTTTTATTAAGAGCCTGGGTGTCTAGGAGATTTAATTAGCATGGCCTGTGCAAGCTAAGTCCCCTGTGCTGGAGCAAGCTAGGTGCTGGGGTAAGGTCAGGTCTAATAATATGCCTCTCTGACTGGAGCAGCGCCAGGGCTGAGCCATGCTGGGTTAAGGCTGGGAGCTACCAGGCCAGGCTGGGGATGATGCACTGACATATTTGCCGAGCTTTTCTAATATGGATGCCACACTGGTGGCCAAATAGGGATGAGGTTCACAAGAGGAGGGGTAGAGGCAAGGTGTTAGCCAGGCCAGAAACTATAATTTCAGAGTCTTTCTTTCAGATTCACACTCACTAAATGTGAAAGAAAAAAAATTATACAGGATAATATTGAGGCAGTAATTTAAAAATTACACTGATTGGCCATAAACTGGGATAATGGGTGCTACAGTGAATAATCAAAACATGAACTCCTCCACCACAGGGTGATTGACTCTAACCTGGTGGCACAAATCTGCCTGTTCTTAAAAAATTAACATGGATCTAATTGTGGTGAAAGGTCACCATTTTAACTAAAGTGTAATATCTCAGACACCATTGGTCTGATTTCAGTTAAACTTGTAGGGTATTGTGTGTTTTAGCAATGTGTTCTTGGGGTTTAAAAAACTAAGGGACAAAATTTGTAACTTTTACAAGTCGTAAGTGCTACACCATCAGTCCGATTTTGATGAAATTTGGAGAAACAATAGCTGTCTTTCCACTGTCGTACCACTGTGAGCTAGGACTATCTTTGAGTGAGATGATACGAAACTACGTACCAAAGGATTTTTTTTTTCCCTTGGACATTACTTTGTGCACCGTGTGCTTTAACTGCCTTGTACTGAAACCTCAGTTTTTGGCAGTCCTGTCCCATTGTGAGTTGGATCCCCACCGCTGCCTGCTCTCTCACTATATGTTGCGTAACGTCCTCATCTGCAAGCGCCGTCGATTTGATGATGGACATTATCCTCTTCCCAGATAGTGGGCAGAGTGATGTTTTTTCTGCTCCAGAAGTAAGTTGCACTGACATCTGTACTTGTCAGCTGCACCTGTCACCCCACTTATGACCCTTAACTCCGCCTCAGACCTCGGTTAGCCCTGTCTGGCCCATGGGTATTGGGTGGGCCATTCGCGCCTAGACACCAGCTGCAACATAGCCCCACCAAGGCGTGATTTGAGACCGGAGGTGACAATGGAAATGCACCTGGACTTGGCATGAACTAGCATGCCTGCCTTTGGTGCAACAGTGGAAAGGGGCCAAGGCGTACCTGGTAGAGGTCAGAATTTAACACTATAGGCTCTATCTTTACTAAAAATGTTAAATTAACAGTGTTATGTCTGTCATTAAAATAGCTTCTGCTGCCTCTAACGTGAGCACTTGTCTACAGTATCGGCCCAATGAGTGCAAGTAGGCCAAAGAGGATCATTTTAGGATCTAATGCAAAAGTAATGCAAAAGTAATCCAATAGGTAACGTAAATACTTAAAAGTAAAGCAACTGATTACTGTTAAGAAAAGCAATAAGCCATGTAAAAAAAAGAAAAAAAGAAAAAAAGAAATCCAGTATCGACCCCAGTGCTGATTATTGTAGGTGAGGTGTCTGAGTGTGAAACAAATGACTCTCGAGAGACGACTTTGTCTTTGATGCTGCTGGCAGCCAGCAAGTTGGATGACTGATCAGCTGTTTCCGAAATGGGGACGAGAGGCTATCAGGGATTTTAGCTCCACAGCCGCAGGCAGATGGTGATGTATACACACACGCACACACACATACACGTGCACACACACGCAAACACATGCACACACGCACGCTCACACACACACACACACACATACATAACACTGGCAAATACATACATTTCAAGAGGCAGCAGATATAGCACAGTATAGCATAACTAATTGAACACACACACACACACACACACATACACACACACATGTGGACACACATTCATACATTCATACACTTACAAGCACACACACATACCAACACACTTACACATACACACACCTACACACATACACACACACACACATACACACACGGAGAAACACAGACAGAAACTCTCTCTCTCTCTCTCTGCACGATGCAGCAGGTCCAGTATGACTAATTACACACACACACACACGCACACAGACAGCATCCTCTTTGACATTATGAATTACTGGAGATATAATTGCATTAGCCCATGAGTAAATTGAATGGCTGCATACTGGCAGGCTCTGTGGCAGGACAGGATGGAGAGCTCTTGCCGTTTACTCTGCTCTGCTGCTGGTAGCCCTCCCAGTCCCAGCCATGTCGTCTCCTGCTCCGCCTTCACACATCATTAGCTGCAACTGGCCATCATCATCATCATCACACACACACACACACACACACACACACACACACACACACACACACACACACAGAGACACACCTGCACTTGCACACAAATACATATCTGTACATACACACTCACACACACACACACACACACACACACACTCATTCAAACACACAGAAGATTATATTTTGTTTCAGCATGAGGCTCTAAACTGTGTCAAGACATAATTCAGCAGCACATGTATTATTCACAACCCCTTGCCAACTTGCTCTGTTTTCATACTGTAGCAACATGCAGCTTACTGCACCTGAGAATACAAAACAGGCAGCCATGCAGATACAGGACAAAAGGATAGCTTTGTAGTAAACATGCCCTGCTCTTCATAATGTCCACACACCCACACACACACACACCCACACACACACACGGATGGGAGAGTGGTAGTATGTTTGGACAGCCAGTTGTAGGTGTTGTAAGCTTCATCTGTGTCACATCATGTCAGAGGTTCCCTGGTCACAAGCTAAGGCGCTTAGCCAGCTGGAAGCCCGTGACCTTCTGCACAGTCAGAGCAGCTGATAAGCCCTCTCAGCCATTGGCGATTTAATGAACCAGCTTGCCCAGGCTGAAACCCAGGGGCCCCCAGTCACAGGGGTCCCAAATTTTCCACAAAAATGTTTATACCCAACAACAATCTGAAATCATGAAATTATGTTAAATTTTTGGGGGCGCTCTTTCCAAAAAATTTCAGATAAAATCATGGATGTCTAAAAAGGAAAAAATCTAAAATGTTGCTATGCTCAAAAACATGTCAGTGATGATTTCTTTTTTTTTTTGTTTGTTTGTTTTTGTTTTGTTTTGTTTGGATTGGTCAACTATTTGCTGAAGGGTGGAGCTCATAGGCCTACATTTTCAGTGATGTATTGGCTTAAGAGAGAGGAAAAAGTCAGCAATACAAAGGTACGAGTAGAACACAAAAGCAAAAAATTTTACAAATGGTAGGTGGATTGTGACCGGGAAAAGTTGAAAAACATCCTAAAGCTCAGCAGATACAGGCCAGAACCAGCAGCTACCTGCTACAACAAGTCATGCTACCGTTGTCGTTGCAAGTTTAGCTGTTGGAGGAGGAGGAATTAACCACGCCTGGTACACCGGTCTTTCTTTCAGCCTCCATAAATGTGATTGGGAATTCCTACAGCTTGAATCCTTCACATCTGAGGAAAATAAATGACAATGTGCGGGCTGACTGGGTTAAAATGTGGCCAGAGACATGCCAAAATAAAGACACAGATGCAACATTTTGAGCAACACTTCAAACACCAGAGGTGGTATTTTCCAAAGAGCATATTCCACTGAAACCTTGGTAATGATGAGCATATTCACACAGAATGGTATTTGTATTCTCTCTCATGAAGTGTTGAAAAGGGTGGTCACATTTTTAGCAGAAGGTGGACTGACTATTAGAGGACACAGCGAAATGTTTCGAATGACTGATAAAGGAAATGATCTGGATATTTCTGAGATCATTAACGAACTAATGACCTATGGAGTGATGGACTGGAGTCTTTGGTTATTTGCTTGTGTTGTCAAAGTGTGGTGTTGAACATCCAAAACATCTATAGCCGAGGAGTCAAAAACAGTGTTAAAGTGCCTGTTCTCAACAAACAGCCTAGTAGACTCCCCACACTTTACAAACAAGATTAGTAGCCAAGAAAGTAAAACTTTTTTTTTCTTTTTTTTTTTTCTATTTTTCTTTCACAATGGTAAGTCACAAACTTCTTTGTAATAACAGGGGAAAAAATGTATAATTGATCAAAGAGCAGAGACACCAGCAATAGGCAGTGCAACAAACACAACAGACAAGCATTGCACAGTGCACCCAGTATAAAACATAACTTGGGCCAGGAACACACTGGAAGATGCAAGTAAGTTGGTGGGGTTTGAAAAGCTTCAATTGCTTTAAGTGGCTAAATGTGCACTCAAGGCATCCTGTGGAGCATGAAACTGCTTTGACGTGTAGCTTCAAATGTGGTTTGATTTTTGGAGCATAGAAAGAAGACCAGTACAGATGTCTTTGTTTTTTTTTTTTTTTTTCCTGGAGATGCAGTCAAAAGCAAAAAAAAAAAATAAATAAACTTGAAACTGTTTTTTCCCCTTGGAGATAAAATTCTTCACATTTGGATATCTTTGTCATGATAATATTTTTAAAAATATTTTTTATCAGTATCTATAATTTGCAGTCATATATTACATTGTGGTTTTGTTTTTATTAATTTTTACCCTTTAGACAGCTTGCGAAGTGGGAGAATAACTAAGATTTATATAGATACTATTTCATATCACATTGTGGTGATGAGGTGCACCACCACAATGTGACACACATTAACAGTCATGCTACATTGGAAATTTAGCAAAACAACCAGTGAAAATAAATAGGTTAACAGATTTTTTTTTTCTTTTTTTTTTTTTTTTTTGTGTGTGTGTAGAAGTAGCAGTAGTCCATACTATTTGTGGTCTTAAGATTAGGTGCAAGAATCATAAGAATCATCAGCATAGTTGTGAGCCTAAATTACATTTCTGTCATTTTTAACATGTGATACACAAGATATTTTACATCTTATAATGCACAAAATGACCTACATTCATTTCCTATGTTTTTGTATAGCTGATGCATATCTGAATATTTCTTGGCCATCACTGACAACTTATTCCATCATTAATTATTCTAGGTATTAATGAATTATCATATTTTTGATTGTTAAATATTAAGGTTTATTTTGCCTTTCTTACTTTGTGAATGACAGTTTTTGTTTGCAGATACAGATACAAAAAAATTACTCATGTATTAATTATGGGATTTGATAGGACCCTTTGATTTTTATAGATATGAAAATAAAAATGAAAATAATCATTTGTGCTAATAAAAAAACAAGATATTCAATGAATGTCTGGTATACTGAATGATGGATTAAATTTGCTTCAAAGATAAAGCTGAGAAACGAAATGAATGCAGATCAGTTTTGACTCATGTAGTAACATTCATGAGATAGTAATATAAAAATCGTTTTTTATTCAAAAAGTAAAACAGGAAAATAGGGAATTGTGGTCATAAAAAAGGCTGATTGAGGAATTCATGGCATACTGAATAATAAAATGCATAAACTGCAAAGATAGATAGGATAAACTCTCACCCGAGACATGGCAAAAACATGGTACAAACATGCTGAATCAAAGAAACAGAATCAATTAAAGACTGTATTGAGGGTAATACTACTGATAAAAATATATATATATTTTTTTTTTATCATGCTGAATTCTTGCTGTGTTGTATACTGACAGAATATTACAATTCAACTAAAGTTTCCCTGTATAAAGAGTGTAATTATACATACGAAGTAGATACAGTGGTCCCTCGTTTATCGCGGGAGTTACGTTCTAAAAATAACCCGCAATAGGCGAAATCCGCGAAGCAGTCAGCTTTATTTTTTACAATTATTATAGATGTTTTAAGGCTGTAAAACCCCTCACTAAACACTTTATACACTTTTCTCAGACAGGCATTAACATTTTCTCACTTTTCTCTCTTGTTTAAACACTCTCAAAGTTCAAACCTTCTTAGGAAAATAACTCCAGTATTATAGAATCAACGCATTCTGTACTGTACAGGAGACAGGGCGGGGAGGAGATTGATTGACAATGGGCTACAGTCCCTTAGCCAATCAGGATGCAGAACACAATGCGCGAGCTCTCCTTTAGCCAATCAGGACGCAGAACACAATGCGCTGTTTAAAAAAAAAAGAAAAAAAAAAAGCATGCAAAATTGCACTAAAAAAAGAAATCCGCGAAACTGCGAGGCCGCGAAAGGTGAACCGCGTTATAGCGAGGGACCACTGTATACAACTGTGCGTCATTAATTGCTCACATTATCCACAAATATGTACAGTGCACATATTTAAATAAAATTAGCTTGTTCTAGTAACTCAGAAGTACACATGTGCATGATATATTGCATGTTTCCCTGTGAGTAAGGTTAATGCTGAGTGACATGGAAGGGGCTCCTCGTCCTCAAGGGTAAGCAGACCCGTTGCTGCCTTTCTTTTGTCCATTTTTATTGTAAACACTATCTGCTTTGTTTCCTCAGAGCAGCTAGCTGATGCTAATTAGATTGTTGCTTCGCTACAAGAATAACGCAACGCCCTTTGCACTCTTTGAGCTCTCATTCAGTGCTCACAGTAGCGCTCAATGTCTGAGATGAGAAATCGGCGCTCTATCTGTTTCACTTTACTGGCATTTCATACGGCACTTTGCACAATGAAGTCATATGAATAATTTATTAGGCCACAAAAAGCAG